>NC_062223.1:20391859-20634852 GCF_902686445.1 Sciurus carolinensis | reverse complement strand
ATAGGTGTTAAACATCCATTGACAGGATATTGGATAAACACGTGTTAACATGATCACAATGGCATAAGACAACTACAGTGAAAATGATTCTGGAACTACATTCAACAACTGATACAGAACTTAACAACTTAATGTTGAATGATAAAACAAAAACAAAAACAAAAGCAATTCCCCCAATTATGTATACTGCATGCTCAATTAGTTAACATTCTAAGTTACATAAAAGTCTAAAGATATAAATACATTTTAATTTATTTGTAAGAATCAAGATAATTATGCATTAACATCCTGATATTGGTTACTTTTAGGATGAAGTGGGGGCAGAATAGAAAATGGAGTAAAAGCAGATATAAGTTTTGGTAATATTTTAGTTTTTAGCATGGATACTAAGTTTACAATATCCTTTATATTATTTAAATAAATGTACAAAAATCAACAATAATAAATAAGTGAAGTAAAGATGTTAAAATAGTCTGGAAATGGCTGATTTCTACAGACATTTTAAAGTTAGCATTGTTTCTTCTGATGGTTTGTTGCTCTGCTTCCTCTTGGGGTTCCATATTTGATCACTCCTTTCTGCTCATCTGGTTTGTCCTCTCAGAAGTTCTATTAATGGGGGAGAAAATAATGACTATCTTGACTTTTCTAATAACAAACCAAGTATTGAGTTTGCTTCTCCTTTGATACTGGATTTATAGTCCTGGGAAAATGTTTTCTGATTGAGTCATAGGAGTCATATTCCCATCCATGGGAGATAATATGACCCAAACCTACATACTGAATATGAAGAAGTTGTGGTTTCTTAAAGGAAAATCAGTTTTCATCCATCAAAGAAGAAACTAGACTTCTATTAGGTGTAAACCATCAGGGTTCATTGAACGAATTTTAACAATTTGTCTTTAGCCATCTCTGTGAAGCAGTCTGATTGCAGCTACAAAAGTGTTCCAATATTTGAATTCATTATCCTTACTGATTCTGCCTTTCAACTGTACACCATGAAAATATACTCCATTATAGAAACAACCTAACACCTTCAATATCCCATTTTATATTTTCCAGTTCTGTTCCTTTTACTTCTAAGTCAAATACCTGAAAGAAATTTCTAGAGGAACATTTGTTGGTGTCCCCAAAACCTGCACTTACTTCATGTGCTGTTTTCAAGATTAGTACTTCTACTGCAGTTTGGAAAGAATTAGAAGAGTTTATTTCATTTACCTTTAAGAGTAGTTTTTCTGAAGGAATAATTATACACTATCATCAAATTTGTTTTAATTTGGTTTATTTGGTTTATTGGTTCTTTCACTTACTAAACAATTGATTATTAATTTCTTACTCTAAGTTATAGTTTATAAATGTTTACTATGGTTAATTTGGTGGTGTGAGCAATATGCATTTATACTTTTCAGAATTTCTTAAGAATTTAAGGAATAAAATAAGAATTCTTTCCTTGTTTCCAGTCATTACACAACACTGTCCTGTTTTAAAGTTCTCTAGGTCTTGATCAACTTCAATCAGGACTTGCATGTGTGTTTCAGACATTAGAACTTATGTGGTGTTATGCAAAAAATTTATTTACTCCCTCCTAGGAGTCTATTTCTCCAGGTTCCATGAGGGTACATGTTCATGATCTTATCATGACTGTTTGATCATGACTCCTAAGCTCCTTCAAGGATTCTTTAAAATGTTGGGGTAACCCTTTATGTTATTATTGACTCACTTCTTGATCTGCTTCCTTTGAGCCACTTCATCTAATTTATGATTTAAAATATTATTTACAAAGAATGGTTTCCAAATCAGTTTTCTCAGTACTGACTTTAAATTCATACTTTTAAAAATATTGAACTGTCTACTAAACATTTTTGCTCATGTATCCCATGCTAGCTGAGTTTCAATTTGACCTCACAGTCTTACTGTTAATTCTAAGCACCTCAACCCAAGATACCAGTATTCAGCCATTGGAAAGAGCCTCATCATCATGGCCCTCTAGAACTCTCTGGTTTTCAATTCATCCTAGTAGAAGCAAAATGTGTGGTAAGAGGTAAAAATACAGATTGAGACACTCAATAGCAGAGCTCTCAGTACTGAAACTACTGAACATATGATCTGAGAGAGCTGCTTATCTTATGTGAATTTTAGTTGCTCTTGTAAGAAATGCTATTGTTTACACCTACTTCAGGGTAATTATAGTTATATAAATTATAGTTCTATACATTAAAAGATGTAATTTTTGTGATAAACACTGTCTATTTTGTAATCATATTTGTTGAAGTAAAATTATCTCAATTAGATTTATTCCTTAAGTTTTTTATCTTTACTGACATGAGTTAGAAAAACAAATGAAATGAAATTTTTTTAAATATGAGTTTCAGTACTAACTTGGTATATATATTAATCCTCAGACCACGTGTTATGTATATGCTTAAGAATCATTTGAAAGATGGGTTTATAGCCTATGGAATAGAGCCTCTGGTTTGAGGGCACCAAACTGCTTTCTTTGGGTGACACTTTGCCAATATGCTACAAGTGCATCACAGGCTCTAGAACAGTTCTCCTGAGACAAGCAATGGTAACTTAGGACACTGGAGGGAGCAGACCCATTTCTTGGTGAGTCGATTTCTCTTTTACCAATGGCACTACTTTTTCTTCTTCCTGTTCTCTATCACCCTCTCTTCCACACACATTCATTATTATTCTTTCCCTGGTGCCTTTGATGCCTGAGGCACCTCCACACCCTTTTTTCCATCTGGTTCTGGATTATGAGGAGGCTTGACTTGCTTTTCTTACAAGCTAAATGGGCAAACCTAAATTTAATTTATGATAGAATCCAAGATGCTTTTCATTAGAAAAATAAGGGAAACTTTAGAAACTTTAAGGAATTATACTTTTTTAAGATGCAATATATTACATTTTCTGTGCTAATAATTCCCCCTGGAATTTAGAAATAACTTTTTTTCTTCTTTTACTATTCTATGAAAAGGCTACTTTTGAAAAGGGACAGATGATGCTAATTTAGAACTCCTCTACTTGGTAAGTGACACATTATTTCTGCTTTTTTGAATTGAGAGAGTTATTACTACAGGGTGATTTAATATATTTGCATATGTCTTGTAACACTATCATTCCCACACCCTTTGAAAAACATAGAGGATAAAAAATGAATAACCCGAGTTTTTAAGATTTAATGATAATGAAGAAAATAAACTTAATGAAAAAAGCATTGGGATAAAAACTATCCTTTGAACACAACAGATACTTTGTAGGCACCAGGTAGATAAAAGCCATCAATGTTGTGTGGAAAGAGAAGGATGTATTCCATGTGCTAAAATTTATCATAACTTTCTGAGATGGCAGAGCATAGAAAAGTGTCCAAATGCTTTTCATGTGAGGCAGCTGGGCAAGATAACCCCTCAGTAAGTGCTTAATAAGGCACCAGAATATTGGAAGAGATTATGCCTGATAAACAAAGAAAAGGTTAACAGACAGTAGTGACCTGGTCAAGTTTCTGGAGGATGTAATTTTTTTCATCTTCAACTGATAGTTATACAATGCTGTATTTCACAACAAGAAAATATTACTCCTTGCCTTTTTCTTAAATGACCTCATGAGAACATAATTTGTAATTGGTTTACATCTAAGATTTAGTTTGAGAGGCTGAATAACTACTCAGAGAACATTCAGAGCAAACACGAATATGAGATTAAATATAATATACACTATATGAAAAGAATATAATAATATGACTTTAGTATATTATACAATGCAACATATAATAGCATAATACTTCATGGAAATATAAATATATGTTGAGAGTAAAATAAAATATGCCAAAGATGTAATATGGGTGATCCTGAAAATACTTTGGGTAACTTTCCCTTTTCCTCATTGTTTGTTCCTGCCCAGCTTGTTTTTGTCACTTTATCTACCCTCCCTCTTCCATAATGTTCCTGTTCTCTCTCTGGTAAGACTTGGAAAGAGGAACGATTGAACATTAATTTCATGACAGTTAAGGCAACCAGATCTACAAAGTGTAGGCGATGGCATTGAGTTTTTGATGGCCTCTGCTCCTCAGCTGGGCATCTCTTGACCAGACAGCAGGAATCATGGGATTGAGTTACAGAGAGAGGAGATCGAGGAGGGTAGATTATGTCACTCACTCATTTTGGCTTGGAAGGATCAAATAGTGTTTCCACCCTCATCCGTCTTTTCTTGATTGCTTTGTTTCAGCTCCTTTCCATTAATTATCTCCAACAACAATACACTGTCTGTTGACTATTGCTTTGACCAGTGTATCCATGCTAAAGTTGGCCAATCTTATTTGGTGAACTGAGGTAAGTACAGCAGTTACTAGAAGAATGTTATGTCACTGGTGCTGTTTTCTCTCCAGAAGTTTGTGACCCACTTTGTGTTTGTTTTGAGAATCTGATAGAAGGTATTACCACTCTTTTATGGGGGTGGGGAGGACATAGTGTCATATTCACAGACACCCAAAAAACTGCTCCTCAGTAGCAAGAGGATGTGAAAAATATCACATTGCTCATTGCATTTTTTAGGGTTATGCATCCATAAAATATAACAACAAATTCTTAGGATGAATGATCATTTAATGGGTGTCAGAGTCCCAGAGACATTCATAAAGGGTGGTACTGTGCAGACCACAAGTTTTACTTAGGTTGTGGGGATGATTCAAAATGTTATTTGACTCCTTTTAAAAATATTTGAATCATATTTGTTTTTTCTACCACACATAATGGTTAGAAAGCCACAGAAAATTAATGACATGAATCTGTTTTGCAATCAGAAGAGTATTAAAATAATCAGATACATATTATATTTTAAAAGATAAGACTGTTCAACTTAGAAATGGCACCTACAAACTTAATGGACACCTACATATATGTAAGACATTGGATAAAATATTGGGTTTGATCCAGTGGAAAATGTATCCTGAGAACAGTTATATTTCCAATATGCTCATTCCAGGAAGGAGAGTACAAAATGCATATACATAATATGTGTAAGAAAAAAGAGAAAAGAAAAAGATATGAATAAAACCCATAAAGAGTAGAAATAATTTCCTTTATCATTTGGCAATCATTGAAGGAAGTTTTTATACAGTTGAAACTTAGAGATCCAAGATGGTTGAAATAACTAGAAATAGAGTTCCAGAAATAAAGATGGCTATTGGTTATTGATCAAACTATTGAGTAAATATGTGATAAAGGTCTGCAACCTTTACCAATTAATTAAATCATATGTATTCATTATCCTTAATTAATCTTAAAAATCCATGTCTAACTGTATAACACAAACAAGCTTGCTCTCGCAATTTATAGTCTAGTGGGATTGGTAAGAAATAAATCAAAAGTTAAACACTCAAAGGAGTGGTTAAAATCAAGGACTATTGGAGGTTCAAAGTCTTTCACATTTTCATGCTCTCAAGGCCTACTACATTTTCAAGTACGATCATTTCATGATGGAAACCTCTTTCAAACAAGTGAAGGAAAGAATTAGCTTCTTGTGATGATTAACACATCACAAGTGATCAACTCAGATTCTTTATAGTTTAGGATCCTTTCCAAAGATTGCAGAGTTAAAAGTGACTAACTTTTGATTCGATTTTGGACATTTTAAGTGTATTGAGAAGAAGAAAATTCACCAAGATATAGTAGGAAAAATTTACCTAAAGGTAATTTTGTGTCTCTTCTGTCTATCATACCCCATGCTCTGGACAATTCACAACTCTCAACACAGCATATGGACAGTACACATGGGGATAGGGAGGAACATAATGGACCAAATATGTCTTCCATACTGCATTTAAGTAACTTGCACTTCAGTTTATGATTTTACTTCCCTATATCAGTCTCCTAAGTTCATTTGACAAGAAGGTTCTAGAGAAGAGGTTTTGCTCTTGAAAATGAAATCCATGATAATATTATCACTCACTTTCAAATAAATTTTCATTACAAGAAGTGCCATTTCAAAATTGAATAATCATTGATTTTGCAGAACAGAAACAAACCTAAGAAGTCAGGTAGTATCTACTATTCTTTCTCTAAAACAACAAAACTTCCTTTTTCTGGATTTCTAGTCTGTTCCAAGAACATGGAGTTTTCAGATTCCATAATAAATATTCTACTTGCGATCTTGGGATTACAAACATGATCTGGTCCTACACCAGCTGCCTGATGATGTCCCTCCAAACCACTCCAGTTTTAAACATCTTATGCTAAAAACTTCAATGAGAACGATATGAACAACGAATAGTCATATGCTCCGATACCATTTCATTTAAACGTAACCAAGAGACTCCAAATGCTCTTTATATGGTCACAGTTAGCTTTTGGCTTAATATTTGTATTATGAAACTCTGAGGTAGTCAGGTATATATAAATATTTAGTCATATGTTTGTAAAAGATGGGTCCTGATATTTACTGACTATCAAAATAATGAAGTTATTATTAAATTGATCCATACCTCTTAATTTTACATTAATTTGGCAAAAGATTGATCAGAATCATGTCAAAACTAAGCATCACTTGTGTATGAAGAAGGTTGTGGAAAAGATTTACATATATAAGAATATTTGATACTCATAATACAATGAATTGGTTAATAAAATTGAGAAACATGTGCTGAAGTGAGTTATTAAGAAACATAGCTGGGCATGGAAGTGTAAGCCTGTAATCCCAGAGACTCTGGAATCTGAAGCAGGAGGATGGCAAGTTTGAGGCCAGACTTAGCAACTTAGACATTCAACAATTTAATGAGACCCTGTCTCAAAATTAAAAAAAGAACTCTTAGGATCTAGCTCAGTGGAAGAGTAAGAGAAAGAAAAGAAAAAAAAAGAAAAAGAAAAAAAGAAAGGAAGAAAGAAAACAAAAAGAAACCAAAGACAGAGGATCCCTGATGAGAAATATAAATTTTCCTTAAAACATTCTGTTACATAACATAGCACATTATTAATTAATTCCTTTACTTTTACAGATTAACCATCTCACAACTGCCCCTCATTCATGAAATCATGCAGCTGAACCATAATGTGACTGAGTTTGCCCTACTTGGGTTGACACAGGATCCATTTAGGAAGAAAGTAGTATTTGTCATATTTTTGCTTTTCTATTTGGGAACTTTGCTGGGTAACTCGCTCATTATCACCACCATCAAGACCAGTCGGGCACTCGGCAGTCCAATGTACTTCTTTCTTTTCCATTTATCCTTATCTGATACCTGCTTCTCTACTTCCATAGTTCCTAGAACAATTGTGGATGCCCTTTTGAAGAAGACCACTATTTCTTTGAGTGAGTGCATAATCCAAGTCTTTTCATTGCATTTCTTTGGCTGCCTGGAGATCTTCATCCTCATCCTCATGACTGTTCACTGCTATGTGGCCATCTGTAAGCCACTGCATTACATGACCATCATGAGCCACCAGGTCTGTAGTGTGTTGGTGGCTGTGACCTGGGTGGGGCCTGTGTGCATTCTTTAGCTCAGATTTTCTTACCTTGCATTTGCCTTTTTGTGGTCCCAATGTTATTGACCACTATTTTTGTGACTTGCAGCCATTGTTGAAGCTTGCATGTACAGACACATATGTGACCAACCTACTCCTGGTGTTCAACAGTGGGGCCATTTGTACAGTGAGTTTTGTTGTGCTGATGTTCTACATCATCATCTTGCATTCTCTGAGAAACCACAGTGCAGAAGGGAGGAGAAAGGCCCTCTCCACCTGCATCTCTCACATCATTTTGGTCATCTTGTTCTTTGGCCCTTCCATATTTATATACACATGACCTGCAACCACTTTCCCCATGGATAAAATGATAGCTGTATTTTATACCATTGGAACACCTTTGCACAACCCTCTGATTTACACACTGAGGAATACAGAAGTGAAAAATTCAATGAGGAAATTGTGGAGCAAGAAAATGATCTACAATGACATGAGATGAATGCCATTGTGTTCTGTATTTACCTGGAAGAAGTAAATAGAGAATATTATCCTTTTATTTTTTGCTTAATATGCTAAAACCTTAGCTTCTGTGGATTAGTTCCTTCTGGAAAGAAGGCAGTGTAAATGCAGACACTAATTAATGTTGAGTCAGTTGTATTAGAGGGAGGGACATCTTGAGGTACAGAGAGGTGTATAAGATTTTTTCTGATGTTACTGATTGTGTGTCTCTGCCTTTCTAAAATACCTAGCATCACTTCTGGTTTTGATCTGTGAGTTTTCTGCCCTCCTTTGTGTGGAGTTCTCTGATAGTACTACCCTTTTATGTAATTGAAGCTTACATCTAGAGCTTGGCATGTTGTTACTCTTCCAAGCAGTTTCCTTCATTAGATCCTTTGGTCTCATCAGGCCTCTTCAACTTTCTTGTTCTTCCTGGCTCAGTGGAAAGTACCAAATTCAAAGAATTGTTGAAGTTTCCTATCATAAGGGACAGTATCTATACTTTAGGTATACTCTCTTCTGATTTTAGGACACACTCTGAAATCTTATCTGTGTTTACCTGGATTCTTCTAAGACAGTGATGAAAGATGGAGAGAAAATTCATCATTCTGAAAGAGACCTTCATCTTAGGAGTGCTCTGTTCTCTTTTTGGTGTTGTAATCATGCAATGATTCCTTTTGTAAAATTTATTTTTGCCCCTAAGTTTCTGCCTTCTAATTTTGTTGAAGTATTACTATTTCTTTTGAATTTTGATGATTATAACATTTGTTTATAACAAATGGCAATTATGATTGTAACACATAATAATCCAATTAAAGTAGAAATATGTACATGGGTTAGAAATGTAGAGTGCAATGAGTTCATGGTAGCAAATTTGGAAATATTATAAGATTAGTGTCAGGTGTGGTGTCCCACAGCTGTAATCCCAGTGGACTCAGGAGGCTGAGGCAGGAGGATCCTGAGGTCAAAGCAATCTCAGCAACTTTGAGAGATTCTGAGCAATTTGGCAACCTCTCTCTCTAAATAAAATATAAAAAAGGGATAGGGATATAGCTTAGTGATTGAGCACCCTTGGATTTAATTCCTTTTATAAAAAAAAAAAAGAGAAAAATATTTCAACATGAGAGAAAAAACTGTGATAACCCTGGAGAACAATTTTAGGTTTTGAAACAAATAGTTATAATACATTTATCAAATATTTGAGTGAATTATCAGTACATCCCAAAACAGTAGCTTTCCCACACAAGAAGGAAATATTTAGATGAAAAGTATGTTACTGTAGCAGAGATAGATATCACCTTTTGTCATTATTCAATAACACCTTATTCTCTAGTAGCATGGACTCTAATAATCTTTGAATTTCAGCTTATTTCATTTGTATATTTACCCATATAGAACAATAAACATATTTTGTATATGCTTTATATTGGGGATTTTCATTGCCATTTATAAATTATAAAATCCTATAAAGATTACAAACATTTTGTCAAATTCTTGTTCCAGAAATTTTAGAATTTCTTTTTTTACTTTTTTAATGTTGCTTATTTAGTGACTTTGTTTTTAAAATGTTTTTAAGATTGCATTATCATTATATATAATAGAGGGTTCCTTTTAACAAGATCATATGTGCATGAAATATAATTTGCTCCACCTCAGTGCCCAGTGCTTCCTTGTTCATCTTGAGAAAATGATCGTCATTTCTGCGTTTGGGAATAGAAAGCTGTAGATTCTTCAATGGACTATAGTGACATGTATACATCCCTGCTTTTTAGATTGTGTGAATTTCAATGTGAAATCCATCTCTAGTTTATCATTGCACAGCATCAGAGGCAGTTTGGTTTTGCGTTTGCAGAATTTGTAACACAGTAGATTCCAATTAAGAGTTATGCCTGATAGCTTACTTACTTATTTATCCAAGACAAGGAAAATATAAAAAGGGTATATATATATAATTTAAGTGATTTCCAAAATATGCTCCATCTAATGTGTTCTGGAATTGCATTCCACACAGAGACCACTTACCACCTGTCTACTATCATATCCTTTGCAAACATATTGTACTACAAACAAGTTCAGTATTTTAAAATAAAGATGCAGAAAAGACTGAATGTGCAACCTCAACAGATAATTTGATTGAAATCAGTGTTCTGATAAGGAAATAATGGGAATCTAAGAATTAAAGCAGAAACATGATTATGGGGAAGGGTAAGAACCATTAACTGATAAGGTATCTACCATTCTCTGGATGAAAGAAGAGTAGACTCTTCTCCCTCAAAGGGAAAAAAATAGTCTTCCCTTTCCTAGACAATGTTATTGCCCTATTGGAAGAACTTGATATACAGTATTTGCTCTCCTTCCAAGCTTGCTCCTATTCCCCTTATTGATTCCAAACAGCCTACCAGGAAAAGTCTCAGGAAAATCAAACAGGAAAGTAAACTTTGCTCTAGGAGGAAGTGACACATACAAGGACATTTTAGGGATTAGCCAATATGTCCCGGTGTGAACCAGAAGAGAGCTTCAGCAGGGGAGTGGATTGCAGGTGTTAACACAGGTTGACTGAATATAAGTCTAGAGATTTAAAAGTTCTTTTACATTAAAGTACTCACTCATGACTTGAGATTGATTGTTGACCAAGAAAAAGGGTGTATTGACACCCTGATCCCCAGTACTTTAGAATGTGACCTCATTTAGAGAGAGGTTACTTACATAGGTAATCAGATTAAAAGTGAGATTGTTAGGGTGAGTTATAATATAATATGGCTGGTGTAGTTATAAAAAGGTAAATTTAGACATAGGGAGCTCTTTCCATCTTTCAAGGTCTTCTTTAGTGACTTTCTTTAGTGTTCTGTAATTTTCATTGTAGACATATTTTAACTCTTTTTGATAGGCTGATTCATAAACTTTTTGTAGCTATTGTGAATGGGATTGTTTTCCTAATTTATTTTTAAGTAGAATAATTATTGGAGTAAAAAATGCAATTGATTTTTGAATATTGATCTTGTATCCTGCTACTTTGCTATATTCATTTACGAGTTCTAGAAGCCTTTTGGTAGTGTGTTTTGGGTCTTCTAAATGTAGGGTAATGCCATCAGCAAACAGAGATAATTTGACTTCTTCTTTCTGTTTCAATCCCTTTACTTTCCTTCTCTTGCCTAAATGCTCTGGTTAGTGTTTCAAGAACTATGTTGAATAGGAGTGGTGAAAATGGGCGTCCTTGTCTTGTTCTTGTTTTCAGATGAAATGCCTTCAGTTTTTCTTCATTCAGTAAAATGTTGGCTTTGGGTTTGTCATATATAGACTTTATGATGTTCAGGTAATTTCCTTCTACCCCTATTTTCTCTAGTGTTTTGAAAGTGAATGAAAACTGTACTTTCTAAAATATATTATCTGTATCTATAGAGATAATTATCTGATTGTTAACCTTGACTCTATTCATGTGTTGAATCACATTTATTGATTTTTGTATGTTGAAACAACATTTCAACCCTGGGGTGAAACCCACTTGGTCTTGGTGCACAATCTTTTCATAATTGCTAAGCTATGAAACTAAACTAACTGCCCTTCAATAGATCAATGGATAAAGAAAATCCAGCATATATACATACTGGAGTATTACTCAACCCTAAAGAAGAATGAAGTCATGGCATTTGCCAGTAAAAGGATGGAATTGGAGACTGTCATGCTAAGTGAAATAAGCCAGTCCCCCAAAGACAAACATGGAATGATTTCTCTGATATAAAAACACTAATCAAAATAAGATGTATCTGGGTGAGAATTATGAAAAGAAAGAAAGAGAAAAAGAAGGAAAAAGGAAATTTTATTAAATAAAGGAAAGATCAATAGAGTATATTGATAAAGCTTGATCATGGTGTACAATCTTCTTGTGTTTTTTATTGTTTGCTAAAATTTTATTAAGGATTTTTGCATCTGTTAAATATAATAAATGCTGGTGAGGATATGGGGAAAACACTATTTGCTGCTTTTTAAATTAGTATAGCTACTATGGAAATAAGTATGGATGATTCTTAAAAAAAATAAAACTGGAGCTACCTTATGATCCATCTGTATATGACTCCTCAGCACTTATCAAGGCAACATACTGTAAAAAATGCATGTATATTCATCTTTACTGTGGCACAATTCTCAATAGCCAATTTATGGAAACAGCTGAGGTGTATCTATTAATGAATGAGAAAATTACACACACACACACACACACACACACACACACACACCACACAGAGTACAGTTTTATTATGTCATAAAGAAGAATAAAATTGTACAATTTGGAGGAAAATGGATGGAACTGGAAAACATCATATTAACTAAAATAAGGCAGACTCAGAAAGACAAAAGTTATATTTTCTGTTTTGGTCAGTTTTTTTTTTTTTTGTTGTTGTTGCTGTGACCAAAAGACATGACAAGAAAAAGTTTAAAGGGGGATAAGTTTATTTAAGGACTTATGGTTTCAGAGGTCCCAGTCTGTAGTGAACTCGCTCCATTTTGGGGGTCTCCAGGTGAGACAGAACATCATTGTAGAAGAGTATGGATGAAGAAAGCAGCTGGTGATGTAGCAACAGGAAGGAGGCAGGGAGGAGAGAGAGAGAGAGAGGACTCCCTTATTCAGGGACAAAATATATACCCCAAAGGCACATCCCCAATGACCCACCTCCTCCAGCCATACTCTACCTCCTGTAGTTACTATCACCCAGTTAACTTTCATCAGAAGATTAATGTACTGATCAGGTTAAGACTGTGATAATCCAATCATGTCACCTCTCAAGTTTCCTGCATTTGTCACACATGAGCTTCTGGGGGACATCTCATATCAAATATTCCACCCCTGGCAAAAATTTCATGGCCATTTTATGATGCAAAATACATTTAGTCCATTTCCAAGAGTTCCAATAGCCTCAACAGTTCCAGTTCAACTTGTAAGGACTCTGACCCTGATGCACTTTGCCTGACCTCTCAGGCCTTTGAGATCTTGTTGGAAATCCCCATGATCCCCTAACCCAGCAGACAGCAATCCCGAAGAACCAGCACCATGTAGATGATGCCAAGGTCTGCTACCATTTCCACCAGTAGCCAAACTTCCAGGGACCTTGGCTTCAGTAACCTCCAAGTGCCTGGGTGGCTGAGCATGGTGAAAAATCTTTCTAGGTCCCTTTGTGCAAGGAGGATGCCTCATTTGTCTGGTCAAGGGAATTTTTACTTTTACTTCAAGTTTGAGATGGGTGTGGTCTTGCAAATTCATGAGATTCCTCAAGCCATCTTTTTTATTGTCTTTTGGGCAGTCTTTGGTATTTCTGTGGTGGCTGTAATGTCATTAACAACCACATATTCCTTAGTCCAATTTTACTTGCAGTTTTCTGGCCAAACTTAAGAGTTTTTAAAATCTTTCTGCTTTGCTTCTGCTCCTGATTATCACTATGAATTTGGCTACAAGATGCCAATAGTATTCATTGCCACTGCCTGAATACTATACTGCCTAGAAATTGTTTTCCACCTGGTTAAGGTGCCCATCACCTTTAAATTCATCCTTAAACAGAGTCTCAGGACAAGGGGGAATTGTAGATGGCTTATGTGGGAGCTCATGGTTTCAGAGGTCTCAGTCCATAGGCAGTTGACTCAGTTTCTTGGGGATCAAAGTGAGGCAGATCATCATGGTGGAAGATTGTGGCAGAGGAAAACAGCTGGGGATGTGGCACCAGGAAGCAGAGAGAAGTGAAGAGGCGGAGAGAGAAAAAGAGAAAGATACTTCCCCTCACCAGGGAAAAAATATATAACCTAAAGGCATGCCCTGAATGACCCACCTCCTCCAGCCACACCCTACCTACTTATAGTTACCACCCAGTTAACCCCAATCAGAAGAATAATGCACTGATTGGGTTAAGGTAATTTTTTTTGTAATTAGTTATACATGACCATGGAATGCATTTTGACATAGCATACTTAAATGGAGTGTAAATTCTCATTCTTCTGGTGGTACATCATCATTTTAGTCAGTTTTCCTGCTGTGACTAAAGGACCCAACCAGAACAAATGTAAAGGAAGCAATGTTTATTTGAGGGCTCATGGTTTCAGAGGTCTTAGTCCATAGAAGGCCGGCTCCATTCCTCAGAGTTTGAGGTGAGGCAAAACATCATGGCTGAAGAGTGTGGCAGAGGGAATCAGCTCACATGGTGATCGGTAAGCAGAGTGAGGGTACACTGGCCAGATACAAATATATGCCCAAAGCCATGCCCCAATTCCCATCTCCTCTAGCCACAGCCTACAACTTAATTTACCACTTCATTAATCTTTATCAGGATATTAAATCACTGATTGGGTTAAGACTCTTACAACTCAATCATTTCTCCTCAGAACTTTCTTGCATTTTCTCACACATTTGCTTTTGGGGTACCCCTCACATCCAAACCATAATAATGATGTGGAATTATAACCCTCATGTAATTATATAATTATTCACATAATTATATAATTATATAATTATCATGTAATTATTATGTATGCATGTAGGGTAATAATGCCTGATTCATTCCATTGTCCTTCCCATCCCCATACCCTCTCCCCTTCTTCCCCTCCTTTCACTTCTCCCTTCTGTCTAATCCAAAGTAACTCTATTCTTTCCTAGGCACCCCCTATTGTGAACTATCATCTACATATCAGAGAAAAATATTGGCGTTTTGTTCTTTGAGACTGGCTTATTTCACTTAGCATGATATACTCCAACTCCATTCATTTACTGGCAAATACCATAATTTTATTCTTCTCTAAGGCTGAATAATATTCCATTGTGTATAATGTACCACAGTTTCTTTATACATTCATCTGTTGAAGGACACCTAGATTGGTTCCACACTTCAGCTATTGTGAATTGAGCTGCTACAAACATTGATATGACTGCCTTACTGTAGTACGCTAATTTTAAGTCCTTTGTGTATAAACTGAAGAGTGGGATAGCTGGGTTAAATGGTTGTTCCATTCCATGTTTTCTGAGGAATCTCTATACTGCTCTCCAGAGTTTTTGGACCAAGTTGCCATCCAACCAGCAATGTACGAATGTACCTTTTTCCCACATCTATACCAACATTTATTGTTTCTTATATTCTTCATAATTGCCATTCTGACTAGAGTGAGATGAAATCTCAGTGTACTTTTGATTTGTATTCAGAGAACTGTATTTCAAAATCTTAATTTTATTTGAATCCTACCCATATGATTCAAAATTTAAACTTGACTTTGAAATAGCACATTATTTTGTACATAATATTTTATACTAAATTTCATAAATACTTTCTATGTGTCCACTCTTTATAAAGAGTGAGCATTCACAGTTATTATGGTGTTAATTTAGCATCTGAGCTGCTTTGACTTACCAAATTACCTCCTACGCTTCTGTGGAAATGTTAACAGGGCTATATAATTCATAAAATAAAATATGTGTGCTAAATTCAAAGCCATTTTATAGTGCTTTTCATAATTTCCAGTGCATATTAATGAATGTTTACAATTAATATAAAAAGATAGAAAGAGTAGATCTTAATGTCATTTGATTAATAGTCATTTGAGAAAGTAAGAGAAGAGCAGTTTAATTAAAATGAAACACAAAATTTAACTGTAAAAGAACAATCTAGTGATCTGGAGGAGTTAGTCATTGGCAGTTTAGTGAAATATCTTGTGGTATGGAATAAGGTTTTAGGGAAGGCAATATAATAAGGAAAAACCTTATGGAAATGGGAACATTTAAGTTTGACCTTAACTGTGATAAGAAAAAGAAAAATTCCTTCACTATTAATATATGATCAGCCTTGATAGCAGAAGAGGAATATTATTAACACCTATGATGAATACATAAAGATTTATTTTCTGCATGAATAATATTATGACTACTTTTTAAAAATTTTGGTTACTAGTCATAAAACCTATTCTAAATATTTAAAATCACATATTTAAAACAATTTTACATACTTTAAAAATCACATTCGAAAAGTCAAACAATAACTAGTTAAAGTGATGAGAGTTTCTTGTTAGATTTGTCCAAGAATTTCCATAGGGATTGCCATTGGGCTTGCATCCAGATCCCTCCAGTGACTTTAAATAAATCTCCTAACTCTATGTGGAGCTACTTTAGGGACCTCTAGACTCCATGCATTTAGGGAAGTGATCTTGGATACTCATTATTGCATAGAAGGAAGAAAGAACAAAAGGCCCATATGCATCTGATTTTTCTCTTTCAGTATTGTGATATAATACTTATTCTCATTCTGAGTTCTCAGAGGGAAATTTTAAGATATAATTTTACTTTAAACATAATTTGAAAGCTAGATACAAAGAATGAGAACTTTTTCACTGATTTTCTGCATAAGATATTTGCTTCTTATTTTAAGTTAGATCTTAGATTTTTTTTAATTTTTTGTTATGAATTCAAGAATAAAGGTATTGTTTCAAAGACTGGAATTGAATGAAGACAAATATGAGTTATTATTTTCATATTGTTTTTCCATCTTCCTTTGCTTTGTTTTTCTTACATACCTGAATCTATGTAAAAGTCATCATTTTGAATAATCATAGCATCATGTATCCTTATTTTCCTGTTTTTCAAGAACATTTTCCCTCTTGGGTAAATATTCTGAAGATATTAACTGTTTGGCAACCATTTTTTGTAACTTTTAGATTCTTCTAACTTATGGCACTATTGTTAATTTTCATAGTTTATCAGACAGTTTTAGGAATCTGCTCTAACAGAAAATTGACAATGAGAATACTGTATCAAATTGCTAGTTTCAAATTTGGGACTCTTAGAGCCTGCAAAGGAGGCTGAAGATAAACTGTTGAATGTTTTTGCTCTCTTTCAGATAAAAAAGGAATGCTAAAAATCATAAACATCTGAAAGTGTTAACAAATAAATAAAATGAGCAATGAACAGAATAAATCAAGAAAATTAAGCAAACTCTTGATTTTGAATAATTGATCAATTATTTGACTTTCTTTCTTTATTCTGTGGGGTTAGAGAAGGAACTCAGGGTTTGCAGATTGTAGGCAAGTTCCCTGTCACTGAGCCACATCCCCAGCTATTGCTTCCTTAATTTCTCAAGACAAAAGAGTGGCCAATAGAGTTGAGGAGCGAACTTTTCCTAAATTAAATAATGTGTGTGGCAGATGAAAGGATGGTGTCTATTCCTGGTCTTAGTCTATTATATATTCCACAAAATTTTGGCATTGAAGTTGAATGTGGTTTTACAGAAGAAAATTTCAGTAGCCACAGTTGAAGTTTAAATTATAAAATAAATGATTATTTCTTTAACAAAAGTAGAATATGAATATATATAAATATATATGATATACATATATATGTATGCATATATTTGATATGTATACATATATATCACTTCTTTAGCAAAGGGAGAATATAATCTATAAAATAACCTAAGTATAATATAGAGATAATATTTTCTGGAAGCATTTCTTTCCATTATTCTTCTTCATAAAGGAGTGATTCCCTGTAGATATTATATTAAAGGTCTTCTCAAATAAATGTGTTAGCTTGATTTCAGTTCTATCTGTGAAATGAGAAATCCTATTATATACACTGGTAATTAATTTTCACTGAAGTAGTTGTAAAAGTAATTCAAACCTCTGTAAAAATTTGTATGCCAAATCTAATGAAGGGAATTTACATCCTGAGCTTCCTTGGTCTTAAAATTTGAGAACATTAATACTTTTAAAATTAAAAATAAAGGAACTGAGTCTAGTTAGTTGTTAAAATGTGTTAAAGTCACATATCTTTACCTATTTCATGTGGACATTTTTGTTTGATTTCAAAGAATCCTATGTGTTAGATAGCATTACCACTCTCTTATAGATGAAAAAACACAGGTTCAAAGAGTGATGTAAACTGCTTAATTATTCAACCACTAAGAGTGGTCCATATATTGGAATCCACTTAGTCTAAATGAAGCAACACATTCATCCACAATGATAACCTCCCTCCCTTCCCTTGTGGATAAAACTATAAATTATGTTTTAGGAGTTAGAGGTAAATCTTGTTCCCAAAGAGGACAATTTCTGTAGACCCTCCAAAATCAAGATGACTTTAAACACCCCAGGTTATTTTTTTCTTTTTCATTCCTTTATAGAGGAATGAAAGAGTACAGCAGAGATGGTTTAAATATGATGGTGTCTGTCCTCAGTGTACACTATCAAGTTGCAGCCTGTGTGATACACCGTGAGAATTCAGCATTTGAAACTATGCTAACAAATAATGTTAGTTTGACAAAAAAGTCAAACAACAGAAATTTGTAAACTGAGTCCTCAATGTCAGTTTTTATATTTCAGGGATCACTCATGGAATTGTTTCAAATCCTATTAGAAATTTCAAAGTATATTGAGAGTTTACTCTTGCTTATACTAAAATCATACTCAGATATAGGTGTATAATGAGATGCAGATATAAAGATATTCCCTGTTTCCTTAAATCAAATATTCCCTGTATAGTTGTAGGGCACAGGAATGTATCTGCCTAGGTATTTTACATTTTATATGGCACTTCATGAAATATAATTTTAGGGATTAGCATCTTTATCTATGTTCATTTAAGTAACTGAGGAAAGGACATACTGAATTTCAGTAATCTTGAAACAATATTACATTCACATTTAATTATTAATAAGGAAATCTAAATAATCTATTTTGATTATATTCCCTTTCGGATATTAGTCCCTGAATTCCTCAAATGTACATGTTTCCTTCCATACTTTTTCCTTTTTATTCATAAGCACACAGGTACTCATTGAAACTCCTTAGTATTCCTTGTCATTTATTCAAAAAAATTGTCATATTTTTCCATTTATGTGTATCTTGTTTGATTTCTGCTCAACCATATCTCTTAATGTTTTAGTCAAGTTGTGTGTCCTGTGTCAACCCACTTAAGACAATTAAGTTTCTACCTATTATTCTATAATAAAATATATCACAGCTTATTTCCCATTCTATTACCAGCAGGTATTTAGATCAATTCCCTCTTTCAAGTATGAACAAGGCTTCAGTGAATAGTCTTGTGAATTCTTTGTGGTTTCCCTAGATCAAAGCTTATTCTCTAAACCATTATCATATTTTTATAGATAGGCTTTTGCATTTTATTTTTACAAGGCTGATGAGTGAGACAATTATCTCAATGCCATTGAATTTTTATTGCCATGATTGTTAATAAGTGAGAGAACTTTTATATACACTATAAAAGTTTCTTTCTCTACATTACCCATTCAGATTTTGCTGTTTCAGTAAAGTTGAGTGACTTAGATTCATATTATAGAAATGAAGGTGTTAAAAATATTTATTACCATTTTGTCACTTCTTAAAATACTTTCCCCATATGAAATTTTGTTAGATATAATATTTAAGTATATTACACATTTTATTATGAATTTTTTTGCTTAAAATTTTTCCTACAGTCTAAATTTATTCACCTAATTATTCCCTAAATATTTATTCTAGTTTTATTTTATACATTTGCATAGTTCAACCATCTGAAATATTTCTTGTGACCAAGAAGAAATTTTCTTTTTTTTTTTGTTGGGGGGTGGTGGGTGCATACAGGGCATTTTCTCAAGTGGAGAGACAAGTTCTAATATTAGTTACAAAAAATCCTGTATTTTGAGGTATTACTTTAATTACAGATTAAATTCATTGTATTCGTGTGCTTGTTTATTGCCTGTATTTACATTGTCATCTGTATTTAATAACATTTTTGTCATGTATTTTTAATGTACTTTAATTTCTAAAAACAAATTTTTATTTACCTATGCTGAATATTGACTAGTGCTGAATTTTGGAAACTTACTTTTCAAAATTTAGTAAGAGGAGCCTTTCAAGGCTAGCTTCTCAGAGAGCAGAACGTCCAGTGAGAGCCTTTCTACACAGAGCCAGCCACAAGTCCCCGAGCCATGGAGAGCTTCGATTCACAAGCAGCCTCTGGGATCAGGGCAGAGCAGCCAGAGACTTCTCCAGGCAGCTCTGTCCACTCCGGCCGCGGCTCTTTCCACGAGGTGATCCAAGATGGCGGACTAGAGGGTGACTGCATCTCCAGTTGCTCCAGAACCCAGAACTCGAAAGGGGGAGGCATTGAGAGACTTGGACAAAAATAGAGTCACGGGGTGAGTCTTCCCCACTGGGCGAAAATTGGCCTGGGTGGCAGGCACAGATAGGGGTGGCTTATCAGAGCAGGGCAAGGCAGCTAGAGTCTTCCCCAGGTAGCCATCCACACTCCAGCGGTGGGCTCTTCCCACATGGCCAGCTGCACAGTGCAGGCCCCCAGTGAGAGCCTTTCAGCACAGAGCCAGCTCCAAGCTCTGGAAACAGTAGGGGGCTAGGGGCAGCTTTCTTCGGAAGTACTACATTATCAAGTTCCTCCAAAACTTCAGGCTACTGAAGGCTGGGAGGTGATACACTGGAAATCTACCGGGACACTATAAGCAAATAGAGGAAATCTGCAATATCTCAGGGTCCCACTGACATCTGACCAATATGAGAAAAAAAGGGAAGTAAATGTCCCAAACAAACCTAGATACTACATCAATAAAACCCAATGAGAGTACAGCAGAAGAAATGTCAGAAAGGGAGTTCAGAATGTACACAATTAAAACAATCAGGGAAGCAAATGAGGAGATGAAAGAGCAAATGCAGGCATTGAAGGAGGAGATGAAAGATCAAATGCAGGCATTAAATGATCGCACCAATCAACAGTTAAAAGACCAAATATGGGAAGCAAGGGATCATTTCAATAAAGAGTTAGATATACTGAAAAAAAAAAAAAAACTGAAATCCTTGAAATGAAGTAAATAATAAACCAAGTTAAAAACTCCATAGAAAGCATAACCAATAGGATAAAACAGCTGGAAGACAGAACCTCAGACACTGAAGAAAAAATATTTAATCTTGAAAACAAAGTTGGCCAAACAGAGAAGCCGGTAAGAAATCATGAACAAAATCTACAAGAACTATGGGATATCATGAAAAGGCCAAATTTAAGAATTATTGGGATTGAGGAAGGCACAGAGATACAAACCAAAGGAATGAACAACCTATTCAATGAAATATATCAGAAAATTTCCCAAATCTGAAGAATGAAATGGAAAATCAAGTACAAGAGGTTTATAGGACTCCAAATATACAAAATTACAACAGACCCATACCAAGGCACATTATTATGAAAATACCTAACATACAAAATAAAGACAGAATTTTAAAGGCCGCGAGAGAAAAGAATCAAATTACATTCAGAGGGAAACCAATAAGAATATCAGCAGATTTTTCAATGCAGACCCTAAAAGCTAGAAGGGCCTGGAACAACATTTACCAAACCCTGAAAGAAAACGGATGCCAACCAAGAATCTTATACCCAGCAAAACTTACCTTCAAATTTGATGATGAAATAAGATCCTTCCATGATAAACAAAATCTAAAGGAATTTACAAAAAGAAAGCCAGCATTACAGAACATTATCAGCAAAATATTCCATGAGGAAGAGATGAAAAACAACGATGCAAATCAGCAACAGGAGGTGCTAGCCTAAAGGAATAGCCAAATAAAGGAGAAACCAAATGGTGTAAAAAGACAAATATGAGTCACATGAATGGGAATACAAATCATATCACAATAATAACCCTGAATGTTAATGGCCTGAACTCATCAATCAAAAGACATAGACTGGAAGATTGGATTAAAAAGAAAAATCCAACAATATGCTGCCTGCAAGAGATTCATCTCATAGAAAGAGACACCCATAGACTAAAGGTGAAAGGATGGGGAAAAACATACCATGCACACAGACACAGCAAAAAAGTTGGAGTATCCATCCTCATCTCAGATAATGTGGACTTCAAGCCAAAACTAGTCACAAGGGATAAAGAAGGACATTCATGCTGCTTAAGGGAAGCATAAATCAGCAAGACATAACAATCATAAATATCTATGCCGCGAACATTGGCTCATCCACGTACGTCAAACAAATCCTTCTCAATTCCAGAAAACAAATAGACCACAACACAGTAATGCTAGGCAATTTTAACACAACTCTCTCACCACTGGATAGATCTTCCAAGCAAAAGTTGAGTACGGAAACCATAGATCTCAACAACACAATCAAAAATTTAGACTTAACCAACATATATAGAATATACCATCCAACAAAGAACGAATACACTTTCTTCTCAGCAACACATGGATCCTTGTCTAAAATAGATCATATTTTATGCACTAAGCTACCGTTAGCAAATACAAGAAGATAGAGACACTACCTTGTACTCTATCAGATCATAATGGATTGAAATTAGAAATAAATGACAGAATAAAAAACAGAAACTTCTCCAATACCTGGAGATTAAATAATACATTATTATATGATGAATGGATAACAGAAGACATCAGGAGGGAAATAAAAAAATTCTTAGAAGTAAATGAGAACAAAGAAACATCACATCAAAATCTCTGGGACACTATGAAAGCAGTACTTAGAGGAAGATTTATTTCATGGGGTGCATTCAACAAAAGAAGTAGAAATCAACAAACAAATGACTTAACACTACAGCTCAGAGCACTAAAAAAAGAAGAGCAGACCAATACCAAAAGTAGTAGAAGACAGGAAATAGTTAAAATCAGAGCTGAAATCAACGAAATTGAAACAAAACAAACAACTGGAAAAATTAACAAAATAAATAGTTGGTTCTTTGAAAAAATAAACAAAATTGATAAACCCTTAGCCACACTAACAAAGAGAAAGAGGGAGAAAACTCAAATTACCGAAATTTGGAATGAACAAGGAAATATCACAACCGACACGAGTGAAATACAAAGCATAATTAGAAGCTATTTTGAAAATCTACACTCCGACAAAACGGAAAACCTCGAAGACATCAACAAATTTCTAGAGATTTATGAATTACCTAAACTGAACGAGAAGGACAACACAACTTAAATAATTCAATTTTAAGCAATGAAATAGAATAGGTCATCAAAAACCTATCAACAAAGAAAAGTCCGGGACCATATGGGTTCTCAGCTGAGTTCTACAAAACCTTTAAAGAAGAGCTCATTCCAATACTCCTCAAAGTATTCCATGAAATAGAAGAGGAGGGAACCATCCAAAACTCGTTCTATGAAGCCAATATCACCCTGATACCTAAACCAGACAGACACATCGAGGAAAGAAAATTTCAGACCAATATCCTTAATGAACATCGACGCAAAAATTCTCAACAAAAATTTAGCAAATCACATACAAATATATATTAAAAAAGATAGGGTTTCATCCCAGGGATGCAAGGTTGGTTCAACATTCCAAAATCAATAAATGTCATTCACCATATCAACAGACTTAAAGTTAAGAATCACATGATTATTTCAATAGATGCAGAAAAAGCATTTGATAAAATACAGCATCCCTTCATGCTCAAAACACTAGAAAAAATTCAGGTTGTGGGAACATTCCTTAACATTATAAAGGCCATCTACGCTAAGCCCATGGCCAATATCATTCTAAATGGTGAAAAACTGAAAGCGTTCCCCCTAAAAACTGGAACAAGGCAGGGATACCCTCTTTCACCACTTCTATTCAACATTGTCCTTGAGACTCTAGCCAGAGCAATTAGACAAACCAAAGAAATTAAAGGGATACGAATTGGTAAAGAAGAACTCTATCCCTGTTCGCTGATGACATGATTATATATTTAGAGGAACCTGGAAATTCCACCAGAAAACTTTTAGAACTCATAAGTGAATTCAGTAAAGTAGCAGGTTACAAGATTAATGCTCATAAATCCAAGGCATTTTTATACATAAGTGATGAATCTTCAGAAAGAGATATTAGGTAAACTACCCCATTCACAATAGCATCGAAAAAAATAAAATAATTGGGAGTCAATCTCACAAAAGAGGTGAAAGACCTCTACAATGAGAATTACAGAACACTAATGAAAGAAATTCAAGAAAACCTTAGAAGCTGGAAAGATCTCCCATGTTCCTGGATAGGCAGAATTAATATTGTCAAAATGGCCATACTACCTAAAGTGCTATACAGATTCAATGCAATTCCAATTAAAATCCCAATGATGTACCTTGCAGAAATAGAGCAAGCAATTATGAAATTCATCTGGAAGAATTAAAAACCTAGAATAGCCAAAGCAATCCTCAGTAGCATGAGTGAAGCAGAGGGTATCGCAATACCAGATCTTCAACTCTACTACAAAGCAAGAGTAACAAAAACGGCATGGTATTGGTACCAAAATAGACAGGTAGATCAATGGTACAGAATAGAGGACATGGACACAAACCCAAATAAATACAATTTTCTCATACTAGACAAAGGGTCCAAAAATATGCAATGGAGAAAAGATAGCCTCTTTAACAAATGGTGCTGGGAAAACTGGAAAACCATATGCAACAGAATGAAATTAAACCCCTATCTCTCACCCTACACAAAACTCAACTCAAAATGGATCAAGGACCTCAGAATCAGACCAGAGACCCTGCATCTTATAGAAGAAAAAGTAGGTCCAAATCTTCAACTTGTTGGCTTAGGATCAGACTTCCTTAACAGGACTCCCATAGCACAAGAAATAAAAGCAAGTATCAACAACTGGGATAGATTCAAACTAAAAATCTTTCTCTCAGCAAAGGAAACTATCAGCAATGTGAAGAGAGAGCTTACAGAGTGGGAGAATATCTTTGTCAACCATACTTTAGATAGAGCGCTAATTTCCAGAACCTATAAAGAACTAAAAATCTCTACACGAAGAATACAAATAATCCAATCAACAAATGGGCTAAGGAAATGAACAGACACTTCACAGAAGAAGATGTACAAGCAATCAACAGATATATGAAAAAATTCTCATCATCTCTAGTAATAGGAGAAATGGAAATCAAAACTACCCTAAGATTTCATCTCACCCCAATTAGAATGGCGATTATCAAGAACACAAGCAACGATAGGTGTTGGCGAGGATGTGGTGAAAAAGGAACACTCATCCATTGCTGGTGGGGTTGCAAATTAGTACAGCCACTCTGGAAAGCAGGGTGGAGATTCCTCAGAAAGCTTGGAATGGAACCACTATTTGACCCAACTATCCCACTCCTTGGCCTATACCCAAAGGACTTAAAATCTGCATACTACAGAGATACAGCCACATCAATGTTCATTGCTGCTCAATTCACCATAGCCAGATTGTGGAACCAACCTAGATGCCCTTCAGATGATGAATGGATAAAGAAACTGTGGCATATATATACAATGGAATATTACTCCGCCATGAAGAATGATAAAATTACGGCATTTGCAGGCAAATGGATGAAATTGGAGAATATCATGCTAAGTGAGATAAGCCAATCTCAAAAAACTAAAGGACGAATGATCTTGCTGATAAGCGGATGAGGACATATAATGGGGGGTGGGAGGGGTTAGCATTAGGGTTCGGGTTAGGTTTAGGGTTAGGGATAAGGAGTGTGATAAGAATGAAGAAAGAAGGAGTGTATAGAGGGAAAAGAGGGGTGGGAGGGGTGGGGGGAAGGGAAAAAAATAATGAATCAATCATCATTGTTCTATGTTAGTGTATATTACACAAATGGTATGCCTTGACTCCATGTACAAATAGAGAAACAACATTTTTCCCATTTGTATACAATAAAAAAAAAAAAGAAAAAAAATGTAAAGTACCCATCTTGAACAAATAGTTCAAATTGTACAGGAATTGGTAAAAAATAAATAATTGCTTTTATTTTGGAGTAACAGAAAAAGACTCACTAACTACACATATAGAAATTCAATTTGTATACATAACAACATGAATTTCAAGAAGTATAAGCTGTCAACTAGTTATTTCTAATATAGAATAGATATTGTACAATATGATTAAAACTGTACACAGGGCTTCAGACTGAAGGACAATTTTAATTTCATCTTTGATAAAATTACTTCCTGGGTTGTCAAAAAGAGGAAATCCTATCCTTAAGCATTATGGAGTAGTTATCTAAAATAATGCTAATTAATATGTAAACAAGTGTTGGGTGGTGGTGGGGTAAAGGTAGGAAAATAATGACCATAACTGCCTTGATATTAGAATCTTAGACATGTATAAGTCTGTGCAAAAATCTTGATGATTCTTAGTAGTTAAGGGCAACTTCATGCAACCAAATAACATGAAATTAAATCAATAACCTTACAAAAAAGGTTAAAATGTCTCTTTTCTCTACAAAACAGAGAGGAATGTAAATAATGCATATACAAACTGGGATTCTGTCAATGACAAGGACTATGTGTTGGTTCATATCAAATTCAAGTATGTTAGACAAGCAAACATTTAACCTTCTTGTGGTTTCTCTTAATATGCAGCATTCATTACAGCAGTTAGGTGCCTTCACTGGTTTTCTGCAAGTTTGAAGTTGTGTATCTTGTGTTGTTTGAATAGGTATTTTTAAATTCTTACTTGTTAAAAAACAAGTCTTTGTTTTGTTATCCTATATACATGATATTTTGTCTACATACAGGAGCCCTAAATTTAAGTATTTTCCTCTCAAATTTACTAAGTGGCACTATTTTGCTTTCCATTATTGCAGGTAAGAATGTGATTCCAGTGTAAAGCTCTTTCTTTTGCAAATAATAAGTTTCATGCAATTTCATGAGAAAGGTTATAGAGGTATAACAGTTTCTCTTTATTATCGGTATAAAGATATTTCACCTAGCTATGTCTATAAATTTAGGATGTTTATATAAATTTGCATAAGCAATATATAATTTAAAAAATGTAAAAAAAATTAGTAAAAATTTTGTCACAGTTTTAGTTTATAATTATTTATGATATTGGTTAATTGGGAACAAATTGTTTTTTTTTTTTTTTTTTACTGCATTCATCCTTCCTAACCATAAATCATGTTAAATGGTTTTAATTTTTTTTATATTTCTATTAGAATGCCGTGTTTATGAAGAAGTTTCCATTTTCAGCAATGGTATAGATAAAAACAATTTTGAAGCTTTTACTCAAAAAATTAACATCACATTTCAGGACCAATGCAATTGGACTTTTTCAACAATTCCAGAGAGTGCCCCCACTCCCCCCGAAATTGAAATTAAATCAGAAGTTGAGTTGTTAACTTAAGGTTCATAAATGGACTTTGACTCACACATCCATCATATGTCTAAAATCCTATTGAAAATCTCTTTGTATATCAAATTTGATTTTTTCCAAAACATTTTTCATAGGAACACATACAGTGTAAAGGGCATGATTTCCTTGGTGTTCTAACTCTTTAAAAGCTTGCTGACAATTTTTTCTCAGTGAATAGGATTTATTTTCTATAAAACCAGGCTTGAGTTTAGCAGTTGTGTGACTCATTTTAGATCAAGTTACTCCAAGTCACAGAAAGAAAGAAAGAGATGTAGGGTGATCATTTGCATCAAATAAATATTTTCTTTTTTACTGATATATGCCAGGATTTTACAATGAACATATAGCGAGTCTGATGAGGGAAAAAGCATGGTTCAATTCAGAGATACAAGGCAGTAAAACAGATGAAGGGTAGAAAAACCTGTGAATGCAAGTGTATTTGCAAGTTTGCTATTGCAAGAAGAAATACTAGGAAATCTGACAACAGGACCCACATGATGAGAACTTGAGAAATCCTGAATGAGACAGGAAAATGAACTGGGAAAAAA
Source organism: Sciurus carolinensis (assembly GCF_902686445.1). Taxonomy (NCBI): domain Eukaryota; kingdom Metazoa; phylum Chordata; class Mammalia; order Rodentia; family Sciuridae; genus Sciurus; species Sciurus carolinensis. Next base: position 20,607,192 of record NC_062223.1, on the reverse strand, counting down.
GGAAAAGTTTAGGAAGCAATAACCATTCTGGAGGCCCATATGATGGATCAACCCTCTTCTCCACAGATTGGTTTGTTGCTCTTCCTCTCCCTCCATTTTTTAAAAAACATTTTCTTGAGTCCTAAAAGGACTTGATGAGATTGTTATCCAGAGGTTTAATATTTGCATGAGTTTGCTGAAGTATGGTATCACTAGACATGATTGACTTTTAAATTTATCAGTTTAGAAGAACTGAGAATGAGAGTGTCCATCCTGTCTCTGAAGAATAGACAAACTATTGGCTTTTTAAACACACTGGAGATTTCAAAGCTACTAATAAGTTGTAACACTGAAACACCATCTTAAAATTGAACTGAAAAACTGTGTTTTGTGCTTAAAGTATTCACCCTATTGTTTGTGGTGTGAGGGTTGGGGATTCATCACAATCAGGATTGATTTTCTGTGCTATTCCTGTTACTAGTGAGTCTGCTCTAATGACCTGCATTCTACTTGTGAGTAAATATTCTATATATTTTATCCATTGCTGTACTACTAGTGCCAATTATACTGATTGATTCACAATAAACAATCAATATATGTATTTACTGAACACATGATTTTGAAAATAAATCAATGATTTCCAATGGTTTAGTGTTTCAGGTATATTATCCTCTCCCTTTAAATAATCAAGCCCATGAAAAAAAATGGAATATGAGAACATTACTGAATTTATTCTTGTGGGACTATTTAGTAATGCAGATGTGAAGACCCCCTGCTGTGTGATATTTTCACTTTGCTATCTTGCAATTCTTTCAGGAAACCTGGTCATTCTTCTCACCATCAGCGGAAACCACCTTGGTGAGCAACCCATGTACTTTTTCCTCAGCTACCTGTCCTTCATGGATGTCTGCTTTACTTCCACAGTGGCCCCCAAAACTAATCACAGACTTACTGGTTCAGTGGAACACCATCTCCTTCAGTGGTTGTGTGTCCCAGATGTTTCACGCCCACTTCTTTGGAGCCACTGAGACCTTTATCTTGGTGGCCATGGCCTATGATCACTATGTAGCCATCTGTAGACCCCTTCACTATGTGGTCATCATGAGCAGACGGGTGTGCTATATCCTTGTGATGGCTTCTGTCATTGGAGCTTTCATCCATTCACTGATGCGGGTATTGATCGTTATTCAACTTTCTTTCTGTGGCCCCAATCAGATAGACCACTATCTCTGTGATGTCTTCCCCCTGTTGAAGTTGGCCTGCACTGACACAAGGCTCTTGAAGATCATAATCATTACCACCACAGGGGTGCTGTCCATTCTGACCTTTGTTGCCTTGGTAATTTCTTATGTCATCATCCTGTCCACCTTGAGGACTCGCTCATCTGAGGGCTGCCACAAAGCCCTCTCCACCTGTGGCTCACACATCATGGTTGTGCTCATGTTCTTCTTGCCCCTCATCTTCACCTATGTCCCCATGGCAGATCTGTCAGCAATGACAAAGTTTCTGCTCTGTTTTACACCATGATTGCCCCCTTGTTCAACCTTCTCATCTACACACTGAGAAATGCAGACATAAAGAATGCCATGAGGAAAGTGTGGGGCCCCCACAAATTATTGTAAGGGACTTGAAGCCTTGGGGTTGACACCCTTGGCCTGATCTTGTTCTCCACACTGAATCAATGTCAGTAAAGAGGGCATGTGCAGAGAGGTGGTATGTGTCACCCAAGCAGCACATCTTGAAGAGAGAAGACCCTGCCATTCTCCTTCTGTTGCTTTACATTTCTGAAACTGTACACAGAAGAAGGGAACCAGATGATCTCCAGGTTCTTCCTGTCTCTGACATTCTACCAGTTAATCTGTCCTTCATAAACCAAGACAAAAGGAACATTATGTTACTGATATTGATTCAAATTAGAAACGCTTCATGGTTTGTCAGTTGTGCCCTGTCTCAGGAAGCAGGTTTCTCAACTGAGACATCTGCTATAGATACAGAGAATTAAGAACTTCTTTATTGAGGCTTCCACTGCCATTAAAAATGACAAAATAAAAGAAAGATGTATCCGTTGCATATTTTAAGGTTTGAAAACAGTGCGATGCAATGTAGTTTTCCTATTCACATTGTAACTGATGGAAGATATTGTAAGTGATTCTTAATAACCTGTTCTACTAATCAGAGGTTTCAAATTGAGGCTGCCATTATGAAATTGATGAAATAGAAATTTCTAGCACTCTTCCCCCTACAGAAATATCAATTTAACAACTGTCAATGTATAAATATCCTTTCACAAGAGTTCAGAAACCATTTGAGATTTTATAACATGAGTGTAACACAGACATTAGGAAAGATGAATTGAAAAAGGCAGGAAGAAGAGTTTTACCTTCTCTGCATCACCCTTTCTCCCAACCCCAAGCATGAAGAGCAATACTTTCCCAGTCAGGAAAGATGAGGAAAGTGAGCACTGAACTTGGCCTTAGACCCCTATGTGGTGCCTTCCTCAGTAAAATCTACTGCTGTGCAAACTCTTTTAGTACCAGATTCTATTTCCAGTACCTGTGGACTAATCTCTAGCTCACCACAGCACAAGAGGCCCAGACTCTAGGTCTGCCTTCAAGTTCTTGGGGCCTGCCTCACCACTAGCCCAACTCTACTAGCCCATGGCTCTAGTGTCAGGGGCGGGCTCTGAGGGGCCCCAGAGCCGCACCATGGCCTGATCTCTAAGATGGCGCCTGGCAGCTTGCCAGCCATAGCTGCACTCATAAACAAGTTTTAGAAGTAACTCTGGTTGGCTGTTGTACATGAGGTGATCCTGGTATCTGCCTGGAGACTGTTCCTTGATAGGCTGACTTTCCTGGTAGTCTACTCTCTGATAGGCTGATGTTCTCAATATAAGTCAGAGACTTGTGGAATAAACCCCTTTTGGTTCCTGTGATCAAGAAGAGTGTATGCGTTGTGATTACCCACCGCCTGCGGGCGGTGGGCGATCATAAGTGGTGCCAAAACTGGGACCTCGAGTTATAAAGAAGAAACTGATCATGTAAATACAGGGAAAGTAAAGTACAGTCTGGCCAGGTTAAAGTTTGCTGGATAAGCGACGAGTTAAAGTTTGCAGAGTAAGCGACGAGTTAAAGTTTGCTGGGTAAGCAACGAGTTAAAGTTCGCAGGGTAAGCGACGAGTTAAAGTTTGCTGAATAAGCGACGGAGTTAAATTTCACGGGAAGCGACGAGTTAAAGTTCTCAGGAAGCAACGGAGTTAAAGTTCACAGCGAAGCGACGGAGTTAAAGTTCGCGGGTTAAGCGACGGAGATTTCCCAGTCTCTGTTACAGATGCAGAATTGCCAGTGTTACTATCAAGAAGCAGGAGAGATTTTGGCATCACAGCGGCCGTGGTCACCACGGTAGCAGTCTCTGCAGCGGCAGCCGCAACCGCAGGAGCAGCATTGACACAACCATACAGACAGAAACAATAATCACTTGGCCGAAAATACAGCTGCAGCCTTACAGACTAAAGAGACCCTAAACCAACATCTAAGAGCAGGCATACTCCTTGTAAATCAAAGAGTCGACTTACTACAAGAACAAGTGGATATCTTGCAAGAACTTTTGGGACTGGGATGTGTTTATCCTTTAAGAGCAGTGTGTGTCACCCCTATTGCTTATAATAACCTTAGCTCTGTGGTTATGTTATCTAAAAATCTCTCTGTCTACCCTACTGGCAATTGGTCATCTACGTTTGATATTATTATCTGCTTAGGGATAGCCTATGTTATACGCAGACAAATCAGAGCTCGCCAAGATGCCCGATGTCATCAACGGGCTATAGTACAGACTTTGTCAGCCATTGAGACAGGCACATCCCCCCAAGTATGGCTAAGCATGCTGGACCAGTAGTCAAAGATGGGTAAGATCCGTGGAAATGCATACCAACCTAAGACAGGGTTCTGATGCCTGGAGGTCAGAATTCCAATGACGGGTAAGGATGTAATTTACCATGGACAACCTAAGACAGGCATGGTCCCAAGTCATCTTTTCTTTATTTAAAGAATAAGGGGGAGATGTCAGGGGTGGGCTCTGAGGGCCCCAGAGCCGCACCATGGCCTGATCTCTAAGATGGCGCCTGGCAGCTTGCCAGCCATAGCTGCACTCATAAACAAGTTTTAGGAAGTAACTCTGGTTGGCTGTTGTACATGAGGCAATCCTGGTATCTGCCTGGAGACTGTTCCTTGATAGGCTGACTTTCCTGGTAGTCTACTCTCTGATAGGCTGATGTTCTCAATATAAGTCAGAGACCTGTGGAATAAACCCCTTTTGGTTCCTGTGATCAAGAAGAGCATACGCAGGCGGTGGGCAATCATACTCTAGACCAAACACATCAAAAGAATGACTTTGGTCCCAGATGCTGGAATGGTCCCAGGATCCTAGTTATCAGGCTGGTTCCTACAAACTCAGTCTTTGAGCAGACACTTCTGATACAAGCTCCAAGCTGGCACCCATGGATTGAACTTCCAAGTCTGCCCAACTGTCAGGTTAGATTCTGCAGCCCAAAATCCAAGCCTGTCCCATAGCACCAGGATTCAGGCCCTCTCCAGCTCCAGATTGGCCCTGTGACCCTATTCATAAGGCCATCAGCATCACTGAATCAGAGTGCAGGACAAACCCTGCAGATATAGACTCCAGGAGGGTACCCATTGTCTAAACTTCCAAGCCCTCCTGCCTGCCAAAGAGGATCCAATGACCCCCAGGTTCTAGTCTAGGATTGTCCTGCAGGCCCCAGGCACCACACTGGTGCCGAGCATACAGCTCCATGTTTAATCAGTGTCAGGTCAGTCACCATGGCCTCACACTCAAGGCCAGCCCCTGCACAAACAACAGATTAAAGGGCCATTCTTGTCCTAGTAATTCCCATTCCTGGACCAGCTCCTAGGATCTCAGGTTCATGGACCATCCTTTTGACCCAGGTTCCAGTTTGTCCCCAAGGGAACTAAACTCCAGATCAGCTAACATGTATGCTAGCCTCAGTGGTCTCAGGCTTCAGGCAAATCTTCAAAGTCTAGGTAACAGGTTAATATCAGACTGGCCCTAGGCTATCTGTACCCAGTCTACATGCCTAGCTCAGAATAAGACCAGTTTCAGGCTCCAGGGCAGTATATGGTCAAAGGTCCTTCAGTATTTAGGATCTATGCCTACTCCAGAATACCTAGTGTCCAAGTTCTTCCCAGCAGACTCAAAAGACATAATGTTTCCTATGAACTACAGTTCCAGTCTACCCCTGTAGACCCAGGCTCCAAACCAGTCAGCACAGACCCACCATCCTATCTGGAGATTCAGTCTTCAGGACAGGCCAAAGGCACTGAGGCCACAGGTTCATCTCAGTTTTACAAGAACAAGGACTATTCCAGTTTTTATAATCACCTGTAGATCAGATTGACTCCTGTGGACAAAGACTGAAGTCCATCCACTATGCATATAGTCAATAGATTCATCTAAGTGGGTCCAGGATTCAAGAAGAAATTCATGGACCTAGATACCAGGCCTGACAATTCCTGCTTACATTTCTCATCTGTTCTTTCAGTCTGTGTGCTTTATCCATGAGAACCTTGCTATGGACAGAATGTCAGGTATCCACAAATCACATGTTGAAATTCTAAACCCATCAGGATGCCATTAGGAGATGGAGGCTTAAGGAGGAATTCAGTTGTGAAGGCAGAGTCCTCAAGCATGGGACTGGTGCCCTGACAACAAGAGAGGAGGGAGTCTGAATTCTTTGCCCTCTGCCATAAGAGGACATGGCAGAGGATGGACATCTGAAAATCATTAAGAGGCCCTTCCCAGGAACCAAGTCAACTGGCACCTTAAAAATAATTTTCCTAGTCTTCAGAGTTCTTGGAAATGAATATCTGAGACCTGCAGTCTATTATTCTTATGTTCTCAGAGCTTGAAATGACTAAAAGTCCTCAGCATTCTAATCATATTTGTTTTGATTCCTGGTTTGAAAACACTAACATGACTGCCAATCTGGTTCTGGTTCTACTGTCTACATTTTCTTTTAAACTGTGTACTTTGTTTTTGTTTTGCTTTGCTTTTACTTTTTATAACACTGTGTACATTTTTCTCTATAGGCATATAAATAGCTCTTTAGCACTGTGGGTTAGTTGCCATGGAGGAGAACCATCCTACAGTCTCATGACAGGTCTCAGTGTAGCAGTGAGCCTGTTTCATGGACTGTGGTTCACAAGTTCTTCATAGCCCCCCTTCTAGGTTGGACAGGATGACTGAGGGGGCTGGAGTTGGATTTTTTCATCCCTAGATCAGTTGGTTCTGATAACATCCCAGCAGGTTAGCTTCTTAGCTAATTTTTCCAGAAGGCACACCTTGTTAAGGCAGACAGAATGCACTCCAGTATTCAAACTGGTTCCTTTATCATCTTTCTGACAGGAGGACAAGGGAATTTCCTCAAATGCTTAAAGTGGGAACTGCTTAGTATATTAGCAGGTAAAACTCACAGGGGATACCCCTGAAGTTCATCTCTTGTCTACTCTGAGCCTCCCAATATGTCCCAGTTAACCGCTGATGCTTTCCTATACCAGCATTGTTAATGCAGAGCCTTCTGCCCTAGCAGAAGCCTATGATTCCATTTCTTTCATGCTCTCCCATTTTAGAGTAGTAGTGTGACTTGTAACCTCATTTCTCCTGTGGATCCAAGAAGAGTTGACTTTTACAATTATTCATATATTTACCTTTGTTAACATAGAATGGGGATGCCCAGCTCCTTGCAAACTGAGTTAGATACCAGAATACTTTTGGCTTTAAAACGGCACCTGTCCTTACTGTTCTTTTAGTTTTTTTTTTTTTAGTCTTAGAGATTATAATAAAATACTATTGTGACTGGTTAATAAATAACATATTAAGAATTAAGTACATTTTGTATAAAATATATTATACATATAATTATTAAATTTTATTTTGAATTAAAGTTAACCTACTCAATATGTAATATAAGAAATTTAAAAGGTAAAATTCCATTTATACTTGTGATTTGTGCTTTTATTGACATATTTTTCTGTCATGTGTGATTTAAAATTTACAATCCATTCTTTAGGACTTTAAGTGATCAATTGTATATAAAAAAATCAGGAAGAAAAATACTGTATAGTTACATATTCTAGTTCTCTCCATTTTTTCCTGGAGTTCTGAATTTCCATCTGGTGTGTCTTCTCTTTCAAACTGTGTTCTTTGGTCATGTATTTCTGCTTTTGATTCATAGGTAAGGTCATTGTTGTAACTACTTTTGCAGGCTGTCTTTAATTAATACAGGATTCTGTATTGACATTATGTTTTCCTTACTTTAAATGTGCTTTTCTTTTGAATATCACCTCCCCAGTTTCTAATAGAAGTAAGACATCATTATTATCCTTGTTCCTTTGTATAAAATATAATACAATATGAATTTTTCTTGACCTAATTTTAAGATTAGTCCTTTATACTTAGATTTCCAGTTTTTCAATGTCATGTACATATGTATGACTTATTTTCCCTTTCTTTTTTCAAAATTTTTATAATTAGTTATACATGACAGTAGAATGCATTTTGACATATCATACATAAAAAGACTATAACTGCTCATTCTTCTGGTTATATATGATGTCAAATTACACTGGGGTTATAGTAATTTATGTACATAGGATAATAATGTCTGATTCATTCTACTATCCTTCCTACTCCCCTGCACCAATCCTTCCGTTCACTCCCCTCTACCTTATCCAAAGTAGCTCTATTCTTCCCTAGCCACCCCGCTTTCCTGTTATTGTGAAGTAGCATCTGCCTATCAGAGAAAACACCAAGCCTTTGGTTCTTTGGGATTTGTTATTTCACTTAGCATGATATTTTCCAGCTCCATTCATTTATGGGTAAATAGCATAATTTCATTATTCTGTAAGACTGAGTAATTCCATTGTGTATATACACACATTTTCTTTATGATTTTAAAATCCTTAAAATTTATCCACTAATGTTATGTCTCATCTCATAATCTATCCAGATTTGCATTTCAAAGACAGATGAAAATAGTGTTACTTTGCTGTTGTTAAATTGAGCATTCTATAGGTGTCAAATTGTCAATGGTGTTGCCTTCTGTACACTTGGTGATTTTTGACCTTGTTCTATTAATTGTGAAAAAACAATTCTTTAAGTGTCTTTTTCTCAACTAGGCTAGTCTTTGATTTTTATATCTGGCAGTCTCTATATAGTTATATACACATCAGAACTCTTATGTTACATGTTATAAATGAAGTCTTCAACTACTTACAAAATTATATCCTCATTTACATTCATTGAGACAGAGAAAACCAAAATAGACAGCCTTCATCATAAAGGAATATTTTAGATATCTAAATTTGAACATACTAAAATCTTCCTCTGGAAAATAATAAAATTATTTTAATGCAAATTATTCAATGCTTATGAATATTTAATACTTTTCAATATTTAAAAAAATGGTGCACAGAAATTATAGTATTGTGCATTTAATAATGGCATTTTCGTCATTTGTTTTGCATTGTAGGGAAAATTTTCAGTGGTTCCAAGGCATCAATATGTTAATAAAAGATGTACTTAAACCAAAATTTTGGAAAAAATTTCCAGTAATGCATTTTAAAATACTATGATGAAAAGTTGGGCTTTCTGTTGTGAGCATAACTTTAAAAAATGCACTTTATGCTTAAAGCAGTTTTAGGGTCACATGAAAATTTCATGGAAGGAACAAAGAATCCTTAACACATGCACTCTGCCCTTTGCAGTTCCCTGTCAACACCTCTTGCATTGGTATGGAACATTTGTTACAGTCATTGAACCAGTATTAATAAATGCTTACTGAAATTCACAGATTATGTTACTCTTTGTCGGGGTACCCGGGACCCCTGGCCCTAGGTGTGGCTAAGATGGTGCCTGGCAGTGAGCCAGAGCAGTAACTTTTGCACAAACATCTGACATCATTTTAAGGAAGTCTTTATGACTGGTTCTCTGGTCTCATGCACAACGCATGATCTCGGTATGCCCTGCTTGGCTCTCTGTATCTGTCCACGCTTTTCCCTCATGTGCTGTCCTTTGATTGGTGGTTTTACCTATATAAAGTCTGTAACTTCCCTGCTGGGGAGGGAAATAGGATAAGAAAAAGAAACAATAGAAGCAGAAGGACAGCGCGCAATAAAGCATTGAAACTTCAACCAGGTGTCGTGTTTCTCTGCGGGCAGGGAACGCAACAAGTGGTGCCGAAACCCGGGAACAAGTAAGTTAATCATAATTAAAAAGATATAAAGGGATCAAAGGGAGGCAGCCTCGACGATCGCGGTTGAGCGACTTAATGGGACACGCGAAAGGCGGTCCACCAAAAGGAAAAAGAAATAAATATTAGAAAGTACTAACCAGAGGGGCACGCGAAAGGCGGTCCATAATTAGAAAAGAGATAAGAAGGTAATAAACAGAAGGACACGCGAAAGGCGGTCCATAAATAAAAAAGAGGAATCAATTAAAAAAAAAAAAAAAAAAGGATGGACTAGCGAAAGGCAGTCCGGAGACAGAGCCAAGTGAAACGCGGCTCGGGGTGGACTAGTGAAAAGCGGTCCACCTTAAAAGTATTAAAGTGAAAGTAGCAGGCGAAAGGCGGCTACACCCTGGACTAAGCTAAAAGCGGTCCACATTAAAAGTATTAAAGTGAAAGTGGCACTCGAAAGGGGGCTACACCCTGGACTAAGCGAAAAGCGGTCCACATTGGAGACATTAAACTGAAAGTGGTGCGCGAAAGGCAGCCATCAATCAACCCGAACCAAGCGGAAGGCGGTCCAGTGAACTGAAACTGGTATGCGAAAAGTGATCACAGTAAATTAATCATGGGTTCTGAGGTGTCTAGAGTTCGGATGGAAGGACTATTAAAGGCTTTATTAAAGGCTAATGGAGCACCTTTAAAGGTTTCCTCAACTAGGAAGTTTTTAAAAACTGTAGAAGATAAAGTCCCTTGGTTTTTAAATGCGGGATTGTTGGATCAAGAGAAACTATCACAAGAGACAGAAAAAGGTCCCCCTCCTGATCCCTTCCACACAGCTCCATGGCCACCTAGGGAGGGAACACCAATGTCCTTGAAGCAGTCCTCCCCCTAGGCAGAGATCTCAGCAGCTCCATTCCTCAAAAGTAGTAAGAAATAATGTTTTGTGATTTTCTGCATTCAAACCTAACCTGATTTCTCAACCAGAAAGAAAAAGGGTTAAAAAGTCCTGGGTGATCCTCCCTCCCCCCTGCCTGGCCTTGCTGAAGCCTACATTGGAATGTAAACTGCAGCGGTCTCAGTGGGAAAGGGGGGTAACCTGAAGATAAAAAAAAAAAAAAAAAAAAAAAGGGTGTCTGTTTTAAACTTCTAGGCTGCTACACAGAACTAACTCATTTTCCAGGATTCTTGTTTTGTTTTGTTTTTCTTTAATGCTGTATTTTTGAGCTCATAATTTTGATCCTGCATACCTAGGTAAATGATTTTTTTTTCTTTTTGATCTGTTCTATTTTTTATTCAACTAGAGTTTTTGAACATCTGTTACATTGCAATGGAGATTCACCTATAAAGTTACAAGGCCTTTGATTTTGTGTTATGTGTATGTTGTGCTGTCTAATGTCATGTTTTGTCTGTATCAAAACTGAGCACTCCTAAAATTAAAATTTAAAAATGGATCCAAATACTTTTATTCACGTGATTTAAAAAGGTTCAATTTAAATTGAGTAAACTAATAAAAGTGAAATGTCTTTAAAAATAACTTACAAGTCTCTAGGTGGTCAAACTAATGGAATGTTGATGTTAAATAATGTCTAATATCAATTGTTTCTAGGACCTTTCTTCAACAGGAAAGAGACAACAAATACTGTTCAGGACACTTGTCTAATATCTTGACTAAAAACAAGGTTACTAAGAGTTATGTCTTAACAAGTTCAATTCTATATACAAAGGGTTCTAAAGGTTACAACTGTGTTTCAGTTAGAGTACTATAAACAACAAAGTATTTTATCTTGTTAAAATGGTGTAATTTATCTAAATTCAAAAATTTCATAAGAGTTGTTTCAGAATGTGAACAAAGGGGGTCAACACATAAAAAAAATAAAAAAATAAATAAATAAAAGGTTCTAAAAATACAACTATATTTAGTGAAAAAGAAAATCTTTCTGGATAAGAAAGTGTTATATAATGAAATACATGAGGGTCTAAGTAAGTGCTAGAAAAGTCTGTGTGTAAGTGAAGGACAAGTTTCAACAAGTCTGTGTGTAACTAAGTTGGTTGTATGTATGTAAAACAGCTAAAGCTATTTAAGGTTTTTCCTAAGGTGAAATACTAATGTTCTGATATAAGTCAAAGTTTAATCTATAAGGTAAAATGACATGGTAAAATAACAAGGATTTCTTAGAAACACTAATTTACTCTTAACTTTGTGTCTATTAAGTTTTATCCTTTAAAACAATTAGTCTTAAAAATTGGGGTTTATACAATTATGGTTAAACAACTGTTAAGTGTATTGTACTATGTTACAGAGTCTAAATTTTTCTTTAAAAACTAAATTTAGTAAGATTAAAGTGTCAAGGTAATTGTAAAATGGTCACTCCTTGTATATTAAATGTATTCATATTTTCCAAGTATACAAGTTTTAAAGCAGGGTATTTATCAAGCTGCTATTCTCCAAACTTCTCTCTCAATATTGGAATGCTTCTAGGTTCTCACGGGCAGTCTTAATGCCTATTCCTACCAGCTAAAATATTACAATCATATCCCAAAGCTGTTGCTCAAGTAATATTTAAGGGAATAGAATCTTGCATTGCTGTCTTTGGAATCCATCCTTCTATCATTATAACCCCTTATTCCACTCAGCTAATTAAATGGCTAAGCAATAATGATGATGATTGGTCAGTATTATATTGTTCCACCTCAGCTCAGTTTGATAACCATTATCCCCAACATCCTTGGATTCAGTTTTGTAAAGTTACTCCCATAATTTTTCCAAAAGTGACTAGTACCCAACCTATTAAAAATTGTATAACTATATTTACTGATGGATCTAAAAATGGAGTAGGCGCTGCACTTGTTCATGATCAACTTCATACTATAATAGTTCAATCCAACTCAGCACAAGTTACTGAGCTCGCAGCTGTGGTGTTGGCTTTTAAAATAGCAGATAATCAGCCGTTTAATCTCCTATCTGATAGTTCATATGTTGTTAATGCTTTAAGTGTTCTTGAAACTGTGCCATGTATTTCTTCTTTATCCACCGTGGCTTCCTATTTCACTACACTGCAAAACCTTATTCTGCAGCGTAAACATCCATTCTATATAGGACATATTAGGGCTCATTCTAATTTACTGGGACCTTTGGCTAGAACAAATGATTTGGTGGATATGGCTACCAAATCCGTTTTTGTTTTTTCCATATAGGAACAAGCAAAACTCTTTCATGAGAAATTCCATGTAAATTCCACTACCTTGAGTAGAAAATTTCCTATCGCTAAATGTGTGGCTCGACAAATAGTAAAAAATTGTCAACACTGGGCTCCTTTGATCCCAGTACAATCTTTTGGAGTCAATCCCAGGGGATTGTTACCTAATCATGTTTGGCAAATGGATGTAACTCATATTCCTGAATTCGGTACTGTAAAGTATGTACATGTGTCAGTAGACACTGCTTCAGGGGTCATCATGGCTTCCGCTCACTCTGGAGAAAAGGTAAAAGATGTCATTCAACACTGCCTACAAGCGTTTGCTTGCTGGGGCATACCTAAAGTTATAAAAACAGATAATGGTCCTGCTTATACCTCCAAAAGCTTCCGGCTATTTCTACAAACATTTAATATTCAATTGATTACTGGTATTCCCTATAATCCACAAGGACAAGGTATAGTCAAGAGGATGCATCTCACCTTAAAAAATTGTCTTAATAAACAAAAAGGGGGAATAGGAGCCTCCTTTAAATCTCCCAAGGACAAAATTAATCTGGTTCTTTTTATTTTAAATTTTTTGACTATAGACAATTATGGACACTCTGCGGCTGATCGCCATAGCAACCCTTCCCCTGTCTCTCAAACATGGACCAAGTGGAAAGACATATTGACAGGTTGCTGGAAAGGACCAGATCCAGTATTACGTTGGGTCCGAGGGTCTGTTTGTATTTTTCCACAGGATCAACAAACTCCGATCTGGGTTCCTGAAAGACTTACCAGACCTATACAACATGGAAGTGATACTACTCCTCCTCACGATAGTGAGCCTTCCCATAACTGCAAAGACAGAAGCGGACAGCCAGACCCGGAACCTCTGGGCAATAGTTAAAGCTTGGCCATATCCTTTACCGTTAACTAATACTTCCTCTCTACTCCCTCCGTTGTTCACCACCAATGCGGCTACAGGATTACCCACTACACTTTATGATCCAGAGACTCAACCATATAATTCTTCCGCTATCTCCCTCCCTGGAGCCTTATGCTTTGATATACCTGAGGATAATGCTATTAGTAATAATAACTCTAGCCCGTGTATTGTTCTCCAAAAGCAGGTACAGGGGTCTCTTTTATAAGAGTATGGAATCCCCTTATGCTCCGCTCCAAGGTCATGCTACGCTTGGTCTTCAGTATGTCAATAATAATTTAATAACCATATCAAGGACATACTGGAAAGGGGAAGCTACTTTGATCACAGGATTTGTACCTTACAAATTACCTCTTCCCACTAATGGGTTTAAAAATCCCAGAAATTTTCCTCCATGTAATCCAAAATTTTCCACACCTCCCATTTGGACAGGTTGTCAAAATGCCAAGCGAGCGACCCTGGTTCAACATGGATTTTTCTTCACACCAAATTTTACTTCCCAGCGTACCACTGATAATTTTGCTGATCATGACGCCATGGGTATGGAGCGCGTTAATCCTTTTGATAGCTGGTTGCTATTCACCTCGACTTCAGGATATACTAACTTACAACCATTTTTTGCTCTTAAAGGAGGATCTTTTAGACAATGCGAATGGAACTCTTCGGCGTGAAGCGGAAAAAAAATGCTGGAGCTGAGACTACTACTAACTGTACTAGAGACATTACATTCTCATCCACTCCAGCCTGTGTGTTCCCTCCTTTTATGTTTCTACTAACCAATATTTCCAATAACACAACCCTTGATTGCTCTCAATCTAGTTGCTACCTTTCTCGATGTTGGAATGCTACCAATTTCTCCCGCGCGGTCTTAATGCGCATCCCTACCTTCCTACCTATCCCAGTCTCTGTTACAGATGCAGAATTACCAGTGCTACTATCAAAAAATAAAAGACAATTTGGCATCGCAGCAGCTGTGGTTGCAGTTGTTGTTGCGTCGGCGGCGGCCGCCGCAACTGCAGCTGCTGCATTGACAACTACTATACAGACAGCGACTGCAGTCAACCGTTTAGCTGAAAACACAGCTACTGCCTTACAAACTCAAGAGACTTTAAACCAACATTTAAGGGCAGGCTTACTCCTGGTGAATCAAAGAGTGGACCTATTACAAGAACAAGTGGACATATTACAAGAACTTTTGGGACTGGGATGTGTTTACTCTTTAAGAGCTGTTTGTGTTACCCCTATTGTATATGATAATTTCAGCACTGCAGCTAAGTTATCTAGTAATTTGTCACTTTACCTTACTTACTTGGTCATCTCAATTTGATAATCTTACCTCACAACTTAGAGCCGAAATTGTCAAAGTTAATTCTACTGGGGTACATATTGCTTCTGTATCTGAGATGGCTAAATGGTTTTCTTCTGCTTTTGATTTTGTAAAACAGTGGGCAGGTCTGGGCACTTTGGGACTGCTTCTCCTCATTGGTATCCTTTTCCTCACTCGTCTGTTTGTGCGTCTACGAGCCAGCCTACACAGGGATTGGATTATCTTTCATCAGGCCATGACCGCCCTAGAGGCCGGCAGCTCCCCACGAGTGTGGCTCTCAATGCTGGACCGGTACTCAAAGATGGGTAATGAAGGAGGTGGCTATGTACCAACCTAAGACAGGAGCTGCAGCATGCTCTGCAGACTCTGATGACGGGTAAGGACATATGCTGACCACTCAACCTAAGAGAGGCACGGTCCCGAGCTTTAATTTTATAATAAAAAAGGGGGAACTGTCAGGGTACCTGGGACCCCTGGCCCTAGGTGTGGCTAAGATGGCGCCTGGCAGTGAGCCAGAGCAGTTAACTTTTGCACAAACATCTGACATCATTTTAAGGAAGTCTTTATGACTGGTTCTCTGGTCTCATGCACAACGCATGATCTCGGTATGCCCTGCTTGGCTCTCTGTATCTGTCCACGCTTTTCCCTCGTGTGCTCTCCTTTGATTGGTGGTTTTACCTATATAAGGTCTGTAACTTCCCTGCTGGGGAGGGAAATAGGATAAGAAAAAGAAACAATAGAAGCAGAAGGACAGCGCGCAATAAAGCATTGAAACTTCAACCAGGTGTCGTGTTTCTCTGCGGGCAGGGAACACAACAACTCTTTACTCTTTATACAGTTGAGTTTATGACACATGTGTTGTCGAGCATCTACCATTACAGCACCATACAGAATAGTTTCACTCTTCTGAAAATGCTGCATGCTTCACTTAATCACCTTTCTTCTCCTCCTGAACCCCTGGGAAACACTTTCTGTTTTGTTATTCTCCTCAGTTCTGCCTTTTCCTACAGGAAAATTCATAGTTCATATACTTACAGTAAATATTTATTAAAAAAAACTTGAAAATTCTCTTTGGTATGTCATACTTTGCTGAAATCTCTTCCTATTTCAAAATTCTTTAACATCAACTGTTTATATATAAGTTTTACTTTGCAAAACTGGGTGTTGAATCAAGAGGTGCGCTACCACTGAGTTACAATACAGTTCTTTTTAAATTTCTGAGACAGGGTCTCACTAAAATGAAAAGTCTGTCCTTGAAATTGTGATCCTCCTGTCTCAGTCTCCTGAGTCACTGGGATTACAGGGGTGCAGTAGTACATCTGACTCAACTGCTTATGTTCTTCGCTTCTAGTCCATGTAAATATACCATTTTTCATTTGTGCCATCAGTGCCATAATTGTAATAATGCCATATTTTGAGCAAATATCCATAATTGTAAATTTTTAAGCAATTTTGATACCACTCCCTCAAATTAGAAGAAATCAAATTAGGAGCATGAAGTATATTTTAGAAAAAGAATAAATTTATTAGCAAAAAAAAAGAAAACAACAAAGTCTCCCTAAGATCAAAATACTCCTTTGGAAGGGTAAAATTTCTGCCCATATTCTGTCACTGTTCTGGAAGTTTCTATGTAAACACATGTTAAGAGTCCAAAGTATATATACTTTCTAGTATTGATTTGGGGAGTACCTAGATTGTCTATAATCCATGATAATAGGATGCTTTTCCAATTGTTGCACATGGTACATTCTGCTGAGTTAGGAAGAACAAGTAAGTTAAGGTACATAATCAGATATAAGAGGTTGAAATGTTTAACAAATAAGGCTATTTGGAAGAGAGAGAAATAGCCCCTCTGTGGATTTGAGCATGTGGAACAACATTGCAAGCACAGAACAACAGGCACCAATGTGAAAAAAGGCAAGAAAAAAACACTAGATAAATTCTACAAGAGATAATAGGCAAATAAGAGACATAGAAGTGAAGAACATTTAAGGTAGTAACCCTTGAATACTTGTTTGCACCTCATCCTGTCTCCTTTTCTACATAGAGTCCATTTAAAGTAGTCAGTGTACACGTACACATGTCATTTCCTGAAGGAACTCTCATTCCCCTAGGGACTATTCTGTTAAATCTGTGATTAGAAGTTAAATTTTTCTATTTATTTCTTCTATTTTAATCCAAACTAGGATTAAAGCTGGTCATCTGAGACCAATTTCTTGCTCCACAACTTCCTCATGGCCTTTTTCACTTCTGCATTCCTCAGTGTGTAAATCAGAGGGTTGATCAAAGGTGTTGCAATGGTATAAAACACAGCTATCATCTTATCCATGGGGAAGGTGGTTGCAGGTCTTGTGTACATAAATATGTAAGAGACAAAGAACAAAATGACCACAACAATGTGAGAGATGCAGGTGGAGAGGGCCTTTCTCCTCCCTTCTGCACTGTGGTTTCTCAGAGAATGCAAGATGATGATGTAGGAGGACATCAGCATGACAAAACTCACTGTACAAATGGCCCCACTGTTGGACACCAGGAGTAGGTTGGTCACATATGTGTCTGTACAGGCGAGCTTAAACAAGGGTTCCAAGTCACAGAAGTAGTGATTGATTTCACTGGGACCACAGAAAGGCAAACACAAGGCAAGAAAAATCTGAACTAAAGAATGTGCACAGGACCCCACCCAGGCCACAGCCACAAACACACTACAGACCCAGCGACTCATTATGGTCATGCAGTGCAGGGGCTTGCAGATGGCCACATAGCAGTCAACAGCCATGAGGATGAGAATGAAGATCTCCAGGCAGCCAAAGAAATGTAACAGAAAGACTTGGATTATGCACTCACTGAAAGAAATAGTCGTGTTCTTCAAAAGGGCATCCACAATTGTTCTAGGAGCTGTGGAAGTAGAGAAGCAGGTATCAGGTAAGGATAAATGGAAAAGAAAGAAGTACATTGGACTGCTGAGTGCCTGACTTGTCTTGATGGTGGTAATAATGAGCAAGTTACCCAGCAAAGTCCCCAAATAGAAAAGCAAAAATGTGACAAATACTATTTTCTTCCTAAATGGATCTTGTGTCAACCCAAGTAGGATGAACTCAGTCACATTATTGTTCAGCTGCATGATTTCATGAATGAGGAGAAGGAGCAAGTGTGAGATGATCTATCTGTAAAAGAAAATGGATTTCATTTATGGTGTGTTCTGTTAAGTTATGGAATATTTTGAGCAAAATAGTTCAAGGTGTTTTGTGTGATGATGACATATTCAAAGCCAATATAACATTAATTTTTGAGTACCTTCCAGATATGATTTCTTAATAAGTCATCTAACACTTGAGTCCTCAACCTGAGTCCTTGACATAGTAGGATGTCATTTTTAAATAAAGATTTGAATATAATGCTTTCCTACAAAATTCTTCAAATGCAACTCTTCCTTATCTTTGGCCAGATTCTGACTGATTTTGCTCCTTATGTATTACCCCACATTGGTATTTACTTTATTTTTTTCCATATCAAAAACTTAGCAGACCTGTTAGAGTGGTGCACACTTGTAGTCCCAGCAGCCCTAGAGGCTGAGGCCAGAGTTTTTTGAGTTTGAAGCCAGCCTCAGCAACAGAAAGGTGATAAGCAACTCAGCGAGACCCTCTCTCTAAATAAAATAGGGCTGAGGATGTGACTCAGTGGTTGAGTGCCCCTGAGTTTAAACCCTGATACTGTTCCCCCAAAAAATCGGCAGTATACTTGCATGGTGTAATACACAGCATTTAGGACATGTTTTATTGCCATTGGAGTTTCATGCTAAAAACATAAATTCACATAGTACCCTCAAACCCATATAATTACTTACATGGGTTTATGTGTGATAGATTCCATATTTATTAAACTTATTTATAAAAATGTGTATGATTTGTAGCTACATTTATAGTCAGTTCTTAAAAAATACTCATAATGTTTTGATTAGTTTAGAAAAGGTAAAACAAATATATAGTTTAGAATAACTTTATATCAAAGGAGCTTCTTATTTAAAAGGATGAAACTTTCCAAAGACAAACCAGTCATAAATGACATGGGTTCTTCTGATAACATCAGTTAATTTCTTTGAGAGTGTTCAAAGACACTTGCTACCTTACTGGGAATGCCTTACAGAGGGAAGAAAAAAATCACAATGAACTGACTGAATTTTATTTATCTATACTCATAAATTTCCACTGCTCTGATAGAATAAATGTTTTCTCATCAAACCAGAGTGAAGATTCATGTGACTTGTAGTTCATGTTCACAGGTGTCAGAAAAGAACTCTAAGGGAAAGAAGGAGTCAGACGAAATATGTGAGGGATATTTACAGTCAGAGGTCAGAACACAGAAATCTCTAAGGAAATCAGGTACATGATTTTAGAATGTAGAGTACTCAGGCCCTAGAACAACAGTGACTGGAAAGGAAGAGAATCTTCAGAAAGAGAATATTTTCTATAACTTCATGATTTAATTTCCAAATTAGTTCTATAAAAAGAAAAAAAAGAGATACCATGGAATTCATACTGCTTTTCAACTAAAAAATTAAGAACTAACAAACGTATATGTAAGTACATATTACTCTTACAATTATCAGAAATAATCATATATAATATTCATAGAGATTCAGTCATATCATATCTGGATACATATAAGGTTGAACACTCAATTTATCCCTTGCTTTCCGATATAATTTTAGAATGCCATAGATTTCTCATGGCATTTTTCACCTCTGTGTTCCTCAGTGTGTAGATCAGTGGGTCGAGGAAGGGTGTTCCAATAGTATAAGATACTGTCACCATCTTGTCCATGGGAATGTGTTTTGGGGGTGTGTATATATGAATATACAGGGGCCAAAGAACAAGATCACTACAATGATGTGAGACGTGCAATTGGATAGGGCTTTTTTCCTCCCTTCTGCACTGTGATTTCTCAGTGAATGCAGGATGACAATGTATGTGATTGTTAAAATTGTTAAACTGACTAGACAAATTGCCCCGCTGTTAGTCACCAACAGAAGATTCAGCAAATAAGTGTCTGTGCAGGCAATATTAAACAAGGGCTGCAGATCACAGCAGTAATGGTCATTCAAATTGGGTCCACAGAAGGGCAATCTCAAGGCCAGGATAACCTGAGCAATGGAATGCATAAAAGACCCTATCCAGGCAAGGACAATCAAGATGAGGCAGACCTGCCTCCTCATGATCCTTGGGTAATGCAAAGGCTTACAAATGGCTTCATAGTGATCCATGAGGATGAAGACAAAGATCTCCATGCATCCAAATAAGTGCAGTGCAAAGATCTGTGTCATGCACTCACTGTAGGATATGAGTTTCTTTGCAGAGAGAGCATCCACAATTAGCTTAGGGGCTGTGGATGTTGAATAACAGGAATCAGCAAAGGACAGATAAAATAAGAAGTAGTACATGGGACTTCCAAGTGTCCTGCTGGACTCAATGGTCACAATAACAAGTGTATTCCCCAATACAGTTCCCACATAGAAAATTAAGAAGATTAAAAACACCATTTTCTGACTCAGAGGATCCTGTGTCAATCCTAGCAATATGAACTCAGTCACATTACTGTTTTCCCACATGGTTTCAGTTGATGTGGGGACATCACAGGTTGGAAACAATCTGCAAAGGAGAAATGAAAAAAAATGTGAAATGAATACTAAACTTTGAAGTTGAATACATATTCTCAGTCATAAAATTGCAACTTTAAAATTGATGCTATAAATGATAACTCCCAATAGGTTCCAGTCACTTTTTTATTCTTTTTACTGGATAATATGGAATTCCTAACAACTATTTCACTCATTTCCCATATTGGATATGGTAATAATTAAATAAGACATAGAAAATGTAATAAAAAAGCAAATGCTTCATCAAGGAAATTAAATGTTGCTTTAGTGGATTTGGTATGAGTAGGCAACTTTGCAAAGTGAATACGGTTCATTAGTCTTCAGCATGAAGCTATCAATGGCCGGGGCATGCATTGCAAATCTAAAAAAAACACTTAAGCTAGATTTACCTCAATATACTTTTACATTATTTGAACCTGGAAGTCCCATAAAATGTAGCTATAGAATAAGCATGTTGAACATTAGAATAATTATTGTTTAAACATTTGAGATAGCCTCTCTTAGAGTCTAAGCATTCAAACACACACACACACACACACACACACACACACACACACACACACAATGAGAGGGATAGAGAAAGAAACAGAGAGAGGTAATGCAGGTACCTCAGTACATTCTTAAATCTGTTAATGCAATTTAATACATTTATTTAATAAATATTCTGAACATTTAATAAATGGCATTCTAAACATTTTAAATTGCCTTTCTGAAGAGAGAGAAGAGAAGGGAAGAAAATGGAAAAAATTAAAACAATAACAAAATTTTATGAATGAATAAGACAGTTGCTCTGGTTCAGCAAGACTTAGTTTAATCTTTTACTTTAACCAAATCAATCTCTCTTTACTTCACCTCTTAAAACACTCTAGTGTTTCTCATGTCCAAATCCAGCATCTATCATTAAACTATGTAATTTTTATAATATTGCTATCCAAACTTAAATTATTCTTTTTACTCTTTATATTTCAGAATCTTTGTACAGATTTTCTTAAGACCCCAGGAGACACATTATAATACAGGAAAAAGAGAAAGTACACCAATCAGAATATTTTCCAAATTTCATGTTCATGACTAAGCAATAAGAATTTTTGCAAATATTAGTAGGAAATGCTCCAAGTCATAGCTGAAACTTTCAATGAAATTATAATTGATATTATCAGATATTCAATATCCTGACTTCAAGGAAGAAAAGGTAGAAATAAAATGGCAATTTATTTATTTTTACTATACCAATATGGTATAAACTTTTCTATGAACCTTGTCACATATGTCCTCCAAATAATAGTGCAGTCAAAAGCAAAGTTAACTCTGAAGTGGATTATGTATATTAAAAAATCTCTTGCCAGAAGAAAGCATATTTGCCTCAAATTTAAATGGATTCCACAGGTCAACTTTGAAAACAAAAAAGCAGAACAAATACAGAATCTGTGAAGTAACAAGTTTTAGAGGACACCCTTTCCCTTATTAGGATGAAACATATGAAAGTTTGATTTTTATTCACAAGTACATTGAAATTAAAAGTTCAAATAGATAAACCTTCAGTGGTCAAACTAAAACAGTGATTTTTTTTTTAAAATGTATTTTTAATAAACAGTAATGTCAAAGGTCTGTCAAACAGTTAACCCTAAATATTCTTGGTAGGGATTTAAGTGGGCATGATCTCTTAGGCAATAATTTTCAATACTTACAAATAATAGTATTTATAATAAATACTTAAAATATACACAGTCACTCATGGTCACAAAGAGATTCTTAATAGCCCTTTCTATGGCAGTGAAATAGGTAATAATTTAGTGCCCATATCAGTCTCAGTGAGATTGAATAAATCATGAGTGATGCTTTTATGCAGATGTTAAAATATCATACACACACATGGGTCTTTAAAAATACTCTAAATTAAAATTTAAGAAGTCTGGAGCCATACTGGAGAAGGGAAAAGAAAGAAAAAAATGATACTATACATACAAACTATATTTACTTAACATAATCTGCTGTGAACAAAAATGTTACCCTCCAAAGCACACATAACTGATTTCTTTTTCTTTTTTATGGCTACATCAATAGTTTATTTTATGATTACATTACAATATCTCATTGGAAATGCATATTTGGAACACTGTGTATGTGTTGTAGTATTTAAAACTTGGAGACTCCTCATATATTGTCTTTGCCTGTGATATAACAATAGGAATAAATTCTTAGTGAATCTGCCTTATAAGGTAGATATAGTAATAATATATACCGAACTATATGTATATCCTATTAGAAGGGTACCCAAAACAGCAAAGTGTACACAGTCTCTGAGTTGAAGAGAAGGTTGGCAGAAGATCTAATTTTAAAAAGTACTGTATTTGCTCTGTTAACTGTCGATTGGTGCAATCATTCAATGCCTGCATTTGCTCTTTCATCTCATCGTTTTCTTCCCTAATCATTTTAATTATGTACATTCTGAACTCCCTTTATATCATTTCTCCTGCCATGCTGTCGTTGGATTTTATTGATGTAACATCTAGATTTGTTTGGGGCATTTTCTTCCCTTGTTTTCTCATATTGTTCAGGAACCAGTGGGTCATTAAGATATTGCAGATTTCCTCTATCAACTTATAATGTCCCTGAAGATTGCTAGTATATCCCCTCTTATCCTTCAGTAGCCTGAAGTCTTGGAGGAAGTTGATAATGCAGAGCTCCACAAAGAAGCTGCCTCTCTAGGGGTGGTGACTCTCAGGTGGGGTATATTCCCTGCTTGTGGGCAGAGGTGCCTCCACTTGTTGATCAATGGTCATCCAACGGGGAACTAGGCAGCAGGCTGAGGCAAGGCCTGTTTGTGCCTGTGTCTCTGGTTTTACCATCCCTGTGGGAAAACCTCACCCGGCAGGAAAGACTCACCTGGTGGGGATGTCTCGCTGGTCAGTTCCCCTCCTAGAGGTTCCCCTCAATCTACAACTACCACCTGGGCTGGGCTGTCTTCCTCTGCAACGTTCCCAGGGGCCTGGACCTACCTCCTGGGCCTGGGAGCCTCACCCTTCACAGGTGAGTCTTCTTAGGCTGCCTCTCCCAGAGAATCTGCAGGCAGTCCTGGAAACTTTGCTCCACCCCTAGGCGTGTCTCTGTGCAGCTCTTCCAGCAAGGAGCCACCTAACTCCTGGGACCCTGCTCTGCACCTAATCGCCTGGCTATGCGGCCCCTCCTCTGAGCCGCCACCTGGAGCCCCATACAATAGCTCCGAGACCCAGAGATCCGCCACACACCTCCTCCTCCAGACAGCCGCCCGGTGTTCAGAAGCGGTCGTTCTGAGTGCAAACAGCTCGTCACACAGCTCCTCCTCAGGCAGCTGCCCGGAGCCCCAGTGGTTGCTCCGAGTCCAAGCACTGTGCTGAGCCGCCTCCTCTACAATGATGCCAGTTGTCCATGTTTACCGCTTCAGTGGGGGGAGGGGTGTCTCGCCGAGCAACTCTACTTCACAAAGTTCCCTGCATTCCGGGGCTACCGCCCCATCTGGGACGCCTACCAAATGGGAGAGACTCACCCGGCGGCTTTGAGTTGGTCCCAAGTCTCTCACTATCTCCTCTTTTGAATCTTGCATCCTGGAGCAACGTGAAATGCAGCTGCCCTCTAGTCCGTCATCTATTTCCCAATGCTAGAGCAAATTCAGGAAGCAAAAGATCATTTCAATAAAGAGTTAGAGATATTGAAAAAAAAACAAACAGAAATCCTTGAAATGAAGGAAACAATAAACCAAATTAAGAACTCCATAGAAAGCATAACCAATAGGATAGAACACCTGGAAGGCAGAACTTCAGATATTGAAGACAAAATATTTAACCTCGAAAACAAAGTTGAACAAACAGAGAGATGGTAAGAAATCATGAACAGAATCTGCAAGAACTATGGGATACCATGAAAGGCCAAATTTGAGAATTATTGGGATTGAGGAAGGCTTAGAGAAACAAAACAAAGGAATGAACAATCTATTCAATAAAATAATATCAGAAAATTTCCCAAATCTGAAGAATGAAATGGAAAATCAAGTCCAAGAGGCTTATAGGACTCCAAATACACAAAATTACAACAGACCCACACAAGACACATTATAATGAAAATACCTAACATACAAAATAAAGACAGAATTTTAAAGGCTGTGAGAGAAAAGAACCAAATTACATTCAGGGGGAAACCAATACGGATATCAGCAGATTTTTCAATCCAGACCCTAAAAGCTAGAAGGGCCTGGAACAACATTTTTCAAGCTCTAAAAGAAAATGGATGCCAACCGAGAATCTTATACCCAGCAAAACTTACCTTCAAATTTGACGATGAAATAAAATCATTCCATGATAAACAAAAGCTAAAAGAATTTACAAAAAGAAAGCCAGCATTACAGAACATTCTCAGCAAAATATTTCATGAGGAAGAGATAAAATAAAAGAAGCAAATCAGCAAAGGGAGGAAATATCCTAAAGGAACTGTCAAATAAAGGAGGAACCAAGATGTGTCAAAAAAGAAATAAAAAAAATAAATAAAATTTTAAATATGAACCAAATGACCAGGAATACAAGTCATATCTCAAAAATAACCCTGAATGTTAATGGCCTGAATTCATCAATCAAAAGACATAGACTGGCAGATTGGATTAAAAAGAAAGATCCAACAATATGTTGCCTGCAAGAGACTCACCTCATAGAAAGAGATACCCATAGACTAAAGGTGAAAGGATGGGGAAAAACATACCATGCACATGGACTCAGCAAAAAAGCTGGAGTATCCATCCTCATTTCAGATAATGTGGACTTCAAGCCAAGTTAGTCAGAGGGATAAAGAAGGACATTTCATACTGCTTAAGGGAAGCATAAATCAGCAAGATATAACAATCATAAACATCTATGCCCCAAACAGTGACTCATCCATGTATGTTAAACAAATCCTTCTCAATTTTAGAAACCAAATAGACCATAACACAATAATACTAGGTGATTTTAACACACCTCTCTCACCACTGGACAGATCTTCCAAACAAAAATTGAACAAAGAAACCATAGATCTCAATAACACAATCAATAATTTAGACTTAACAGACATTTATAGAATATACCATCCAACCAAGAGCAAATACACTTTCTTCTCAGCAGCACATGCATCCTTCTCTAAAATAGACCATATATTATGCCACAAAGGTAATGTCAGCAAATACAAGAAGATAGAGACCCTACCTTGTATTCTATCAGATCATAATGGATTGAAATTAGAAATAAATGAAAGAGTAAAAAACAGAAACTACTCCAACACCTGTAGATTAAGCAATATGCTATTATATGATGAATGGATAACAGAAGATATTAGGAAGGAAATTAAAAAATTCTTAGAAGTCAATGAGAACAAAGAAACATCATATCAAAATCTCTGGGACACTATGAAAGCAGTACTTAGAGGAAAATTTATTTCATGGAGTGCATTTAATAAAAGAAGTAAAACTCAACAAATAAACAACCTAACACTACAACTCAAAGCCCTAGAAAAAGAACAGACCAAGACCAAAAGTAGTAGAAGACAGGAAATAGTTAAACTCAGAGCTGAAATCAATGAAATTGAAACAAAAGAAACAATACAAAAAATTGACAAAATAAAGAGTTGGTTCTTTGAAAAAATAAACAAAATTGATAAACCTTTAGCCACACTAACAAAGAGAAGAAGAGAGAAAACCCAAATCACCAAAATTCAGAATGAACAAGGAAATATCACAACAGACATGACTGAAATACAAAACATAACGAGAAACTATTTTGAAAATCTATACTCCAACCAAATAGAAAATTTCAAAGACATCAACAAGTTTCTAGAGACATATGAATTGCCTAAACTGAACGAGGAGGACATACACAATTTAAATAGACCAATTTCAAGTAATGAAATAGAAGAAGTCATCAAAAGCCTTCCAACAAAGAAAAGTCCAGGACCAGATGGGTTCTCAGCCGAGTTCTACAAAACCATTAAAGAAGAGCTCATTCCAATACTCCTCAAAGTATTCCATGCAATAGAAGAGGAGGGAACCCTCCCAAACTCATTCTATGAAGCCAATATTACCCTGATACCTAAACCAGACAGAGACACATCGAGGAAAGAAAATTTCAGACCAATATCCTTAATGAACATCGACGCAAAAATTCTCAACAAAATTTTAGCAAATTGCATACAAAAACATATTAAAAAGATAGTGCACCATGATCAAGTGGGTTTCATCCCAGGAATGCAAGGTTGGTTCAACATCAGGAAATCAATAAATGTCATTCACCATATCAATAGACTTAAAGTCAAGAATCACATGATTATTTCAATAGATGCAGAGAAAGCATTTGATAAAATACAGCACCCCTTCATGCTCAAAACACTAGAAAAAATAGGGATAGTGGGAACATTCCTTAACATTGTAAAGGCCATCTATGCTAAGCCCATGGCTAATATCATTCTAAACGGTGAAAAACTGAAAGCATTCCCCCTAAAAACTGGAACAAGGCAGGGATGCCCTCTTTCACCACTTCTTTTCAATATCGTCCTTGAAACTCTAGCCAGAGCAATTAGACAGACCAAAGAAATTAAAGGGATACGAATAGGAAAAGAAGAACTCAAACTATCCCTATTTGCTGATGATATGATTGTATACTTAGAGGAACCAGGAAATTCCATCAGAAATCTTTTAGATCTCATAAGTGAATTCAGTAAAGTAGTGGGATATAAGATCAATGCACATAAATCTAAGGCAATTTTATACATAAGCGATGAATCTTCAGAAAGAGAAATTAGGAAAACTACCCCATTCATGATAGCATTGAAAAAAATAAAATACCTGGGAATCAATCTCACAAAAGAGATGAAAGACCTCTACAATGAGAACTACAGAACACTAAAGAAAGAAATTAAAGAAAACCTTAGAAGATGGAAATATCTCCCATGTTCTTGGATAGGAAGAATTAATATTGTCAAAATGGCCATACTACCAACAGTGCTATACAGATTCAGTGCAATTCCAATTAAAATACCAATGATGTACCTTACAGAAATAGAGCAAGCAATTATGAAATTCATCTGGAAGAATAAAAAACCTAGAATAGCTAAAACAATCCTAAGGAGCAAGAACGAAGCAGGGGGTATTGCAATACCAGATCTTCAACTCTACTACAAAGCAATAGTAACAAAAACGGCATGGTATTGGTACCAAAATAGACAGGTGGATCAATGGTACAGAATAGAGGACACGGACACAAACCCAAATAAATACAATTTTCTCATACTAGACAAAGCGGCCAAAAATATGCAATGGAGAAAAGATAGCCTCTTCAACAAATGGTGCTGGGAAAACTGGAAATCCATATGCAACAGAATGAAACTAAACCCATATCTCTCACCATGCACGAAACTAAACTCGAAGTGGATTAAGGATCTCGGAATCAGACCAGAGACCTTGCATCTTATAGAAGAAAAAGTAGGTCCAGAGCTTCAACATGTCGGCTTAGGACCAGACTTCCTCAACAGGACTCCCATAGTACAAGAAATAAAAGCAAGAATTAATAACTGGGATAGATTCAAACTAAAAAGCTTTCTCTCAGCCAAGGAAACTATCAGCAATGCAAAGAAAGAGCCTACAGAGTGGGAGAAAATCTTTGCCAATCATACTTCAGATAGAGCACTAATTTCCAGAATCTATAAAGAACTCAAAAAACTCTACACGAAGAATGCAAATAATCCAATCAACAAATGGGCTAAGGAAATGAATAGACACTTCACAGAAGAAGATATACAAGCAATCAACAAACATATGGAAAAATGTTCAACATCTCTTGTAATAAGAGAAATGCGAATCAAAACCACCCTAAGATTCCATCTCACCCCAATTAGAATGGCGATTATCAAGAATACAAGCAACAACAGGTGTTGGCGAGGATGTGGGGAGAAAGGTACACTCATACATTGCTGGTGGGGCTGCAAATTAGTGCAGCCACTCTGGAAAGCAGTGGGGAGATCCCTCAGAAAGTTTGGAGTGGAACCACCATTTGACCCAGCTATCCCACTCCTTGGCCTATACCCAAAGGACTTAAAATCAGCATATTACAGAGATACAGCCACATCAATGTTCATAGCTGCTCAGTTCACAATAGCCAGATTGTGGAATGAACCTAGATGTCCTTCAATTGATGAATGGATAAAGAAACTGTGGTATATATATATACAATGGAATATTAGCCATAAAGAATGATAAAATTATGGCATTTGCAGGCAAATGGATGAAACTAGAGAATATCATGCTAAGTGAGATAAGCCAACCTCAAAAAACCAAAGGATGAATGATATTGCTAATAAGTGGATGATGACACATAATGGGGGGTGGGAGGGGTTAGTGTTAGGGTTAGAGTTAGGGTTAGGGAGGAGGGCAAGAATGGAGGAAGGAATGACTGTATAGAGGGAAAAGAGGGGTGGGAGGGGTGGGGGGAAGGGAAAAAATAACAGAATGAATCAACAGCATTACCCTATGTAAAATTATGATTACACAAATGGTATGCCTTTATGCCATGTACAAACAGAGAAACATCATGTATCCCATTTGTTTACAATAATAAAAAAAAAGACCCTTGAACTAAACATGAAGTAAAATAAAAACTGAGACCACAAAAAAAAAAGTACTCACTATAGCAAAATTTGAAAATGTATTATATTCTTTGCTATTAGGGCTTTATGGTTACACATAGTAATTGGGTTTATCACAGCATACTCATACACACATGAAAATCTATTTCAATTCACAATCCCTCCTTTTCCCTCCCTCTTGTCCTTCCTGAATTCTCTCCTCTCTCTGGTTCTCTTTTCTCTACTCTGATTTCTTTTTGATCATCTATTAACTTATATTTGATTGGTTCTGTATATTCTCCTATTGTTTCACCCCCTCCTTTCCTTTATTTTCCTCTGGTCTTCTGTATATAAGAGAAAACACTTGACATTTGAGTTTCTGATCTTGGTTAATTGCACTTAACATGTTATTTTCTACTTTTGTGTGAAAATGTGTTATATTCTTGATGCATGAAAAATAAAGCTCTTACCTTCAGAGAAGGCCTATTCACAATGGCATAAAATTCAGACTTAACAATTGTGTTCTGGTGTAGGCAGGAGGCACCGTGGTATTCCCAGAGCACCAATATGATCCAGATACTTGATGGAGATGGCAAGTCAGTTGCAGGGGTATCTTAGAAAGCAGGTGCTCTTTAATCACATTACGCACTACCACATTGCCATTACCTACAGTTTGCTTGCCTTCCTGAGATTTTCCACATGCACTCAAACAGAAATAAATAACAAATAAATATACACATGTAAATTTCATAGATACTTAAGAAAGATACACATTACAATGAAGCAACATAAGAAAGGGGGCTTTATATGTTCGTATTTCTTATAGATATAATGCAGTGTTCCATTCTTTTCTATGCTCAGTGACCACTGAGAAGAAAGGATGTTTGTATTCTACTGTATCCATGAAAACGTCATCACCACTGTGAATCATGAAGTATTTTCCTGGAATGCAGCAATATCTGTTTTTGTTTGCTTCTCATTTCCCTCTCCCAGTATTCCCTACCCACAGAGTAGTGCCCATGTCCATCAGCAACTGCTGAGCATGCTTCTTATTTCCATCTTCTTCTCTTATATTGTAGTGCTCTCAGAGGAGTCTCTAACATTTCTTTCTCCCACAAGTGCCTCCTTTGCATCAGACACTGGCTGTGGCATTGACAAAAGTACTTTCCTGCAACTAGTAAATATGACTAAGTTACTTCCAAGTGCAGTTCTTTCTTGCCCTTTTTTCTTCCCAAGGCAATTTTTAAGTCATTTATTCAAATGAGAATAAAAAATGCTTCTCTAATTCTGTCTGAACCAGTATCACTTTGGACTTGCAATTTGAAGCTTTGGTTCTCATCTACATGTTAGAAGAGAAGCTATATTAATCCCAGATTCACCCATTTCCTTAAAGTCATGATCACACAGAATTCTGGCTGTGAAACCTTTCTTTGCCATCCTGGGAGGAGTCTTTATACACAAATGATGCTGAACACAGGAATCTGAGGGAAGGCTGTTATCTAAAGTGTCCCTACCTTCCCAGTTAGGAAATACAATAAGGTATGATAATGAATCAACTTTTAATTTGTCTTAGGTTGTGGTAAAGAAAGGTGGCCTATTTAATTTAAAGGTACTAAAGTGATCTGTAAGTGTCATTATTTAATAGAATAAGAAAAAATAATTGTCTAGGGTCCTGGTATTGTTATTAGTACGAATTTCTAATAGAAATCTCAAGGCTTTTTGATGAAATGACTGACTTATGTCTGGGGCACAAATAACATGACCAATTGAGCATTATGAGGTGTCAGAAATTAAGGAATTCTTAAATGTACATATATTAATAAGCATCTATGACAGGGAAATTGGAGTCAGCAGATAGAATTCAACAGACTCAAAGCCATAAATAATTTGGACATCAAAATAAAAAACATAATGTTGAAATATAGCTTAAAAGATAAAATAAATATCCATGTGTGCCTAAATATGTAAAACATTGAGTAACTAAATAAAGAAGCATAAAACATCTCCCATGAAAATAATTCCAAATGATTTTACAAATTTTACTACTTGAGGTACTTAATATAAACGGACTTCTACAGCATTAGACTTTGTGTAAGTAGCTAATTTTTCTTGCACAATGTTCTCAAGCTCCATCCATGTGGTATCAAGCATTGGAACATTATTTTAATACTGGGTAATATTCCATGGTTATATTCCATGGTATCACATTTTTTATTCATTCTTTTGTTGTAGATCACTTGAAGTGCTTATGTGCTTTGGCTTTTACAAATATGGCTGCTATCTACATGTGTGTACATCCCTTAAAGGCCATGAGTGTGATTATTTTGTGTTTATGCACAAAATGGAATTGGATCACCAAGTAGTTTATTTTTAAAGGAACAATTCTCATAGAAGTCAACCATTTTATAGTGCCACAAACAGGTTACAAGTGTTCTTATTTTTACACATCTTTTCCAATTCTTCCTTTTCTTTCTTTCTTTCTTTTTTTTTTGTTAATAATAGCCACATGTATAGGTTCAAGGTTGTATTTCTCTGTACTTTCAATTTACCTTTCCCTATGCATATTAATGCTGAGAACCATTTCTTCTACTTGTTAGCCATTTGTTTATCTTTGAACAAATGTCTATTGAGTACATTTCTTACTTCTAAAAATTGAAGAAATATATATCACTACATTTCATGATGGAGCAGTGCTCTGCAGGCCCAGCATTGTATTTGTGGATAAGATATCTATTTCATGATGGTCAGGTCAGGGTACATGTTCATTTGGTGGTTAATGTGTTTGGGATTTTGAATGTCCCTCAATGGTCTATGTATTAAGGGCATGCTCCTCATGGTGATACTGGGATCTTTGAGAAGTGGGGTCCCTAGATTTTTTGTTTGATTCGTGGTAAGCTTCTGAAGAGGACTGT
Source organism: Sciurus carolinensis (assembly GCF_902686445.1). Classification (NCBI taxonomy): domain Eukaryota; kingdom Metazoa; phylum Chordata; class Mammalia; order Rodentia; family Sciuridae; genus Sciurus; species Sciurus carolinensis. The sequence goes on along the minus strand of NC_062223.1, from coordinate 20,575,327 downwards.
GGGACCTCAAGCTGTTCCTTGGTATTCTTGCTCCTGGATATGATCAACTTAGAGGGTTCTCACTGTTTTTTAAGTCTTAGATGATCCTGGAGAGCACTGGTCAAAATATTGGTGGTTTTCTTAAGACCTTTTACATTTCTTGTTTTTATCTCCAAGTCTTATTTGTTGAACACTCAGAAAATCAGTTCCATCAGTCTTGAAATAGCCGTGATGGGTTTTCACTGTAATAGGATTGCATTTATCCTTTCCATTTGTTTGGGATCAGTATTAGTGTTGGAACTCAGTGTTATATCCTATCTGCTCTTTACATAAAAACTTATTGTCTCAAATGAACTAAGAACTAAACTTTAGAAGCCCACTGGTAATGGGAGGGCACTTCTAAGCAAACTTAGAGTCCTTTTACACTTGCAGAGATGTGTATTTCTCTCTCTTTCATCCTCTGAATTCCCTCATCCATTTGGTGATGGAAGTCAGAACCTGGATCTTACCGATGATTTGTATCTTTCTATCTTTTTTTTTAAATTTATTTTTATTGTAAACAAATGGGATACATGTTGTTTCTGTTTGTACATGGAGTAAAGCATACCGTTTGCATATTCAACATTTACATAGAGTAATGTTTGATTCATTCTATTATGTTTTCCTTCCCCCCACCACTCCCACCTCTCTTTTCCCTCTATACAGTATCCTCCTTCCTCCATTCTTGACCCCCTCCCGCTCCCCATTACGTGTCATCATCAGCTTATAAGTGAGATCATTTGTCTTTTGGATTTTTGAGATTGGCTTATCTCACTTAACATGATATTCTCGAATTTCATCCATTTGTCTGCAAATGCTATAATTTTATTATTCTTTATAGCTGAGTAATATTCCATTGTATATATATACCATGGTTTCTTTATCCATTCATCATTTGAAGGGCATCTAGGTTGGTTCCATAGTCTGGCTATTGTGAATTGAGCAGTTATGAACATTGCTGTGACTGTATCTCTGTAGTATGCTGATTTTAAGTCCTTTGGGTATAGGCCAAGGAGTGGGATAGCTGGGTCAAATGGTGGTTCCATTCCAAGTTTTCTAAGGAGTCTCCACACTGCTTTCCAGAGTGGCTGCACTAATTTGCAGCACCACCAAAAATGTATGAGTGTACCCTTCTCCCCACATCCTAGCCAACACCTATTGTCACTTGTGTTCTTGATAATCGCCTTTTTATTTGGGGTGAGATGGAATCTTAGTGTAGTTTTGATTTGCATTTCTCTTATTACTAAAGATGGTGAACATTTTTTCATATGTTTGTTCATTGCTTATAGATCTTCTTCTGTGAAGTGTCTGTTCATATCCTTAGCCCATTTGTTGATTGGGTTATTTGCATTCTTGGTGTAGAGTTTTTTGAGTTCTTTATAGATTCTGGAGATTAGTGCTTTATCTGAAGTATGAGTGGCAAAGATATTCTCCCACTCTGTAGGCTCTCTGTTATTACTGATAGTTTCCATTGCTGAGAGAAAGTTATTTAGTTAGACTCTATCCCAGTTATTAATTCTTGCTTTTATTTCTTGTGCTATGGGAGTCCTGTTAAGGAAGTCTGATCCTAAGCCAACAAGGTGAAGATTTGGACCTTCTTTTTCTTCTATAAGATGCAGGGTCTCTGGTCTGATTTCAAGGTCCTTGATCCATTGTGAGTTGATTTTTGTGCAGGGTAAGAGATAGGGGTTTAGTTTCATTTTGTTGCATATGGTTTTCCAGTTTTCCCAGCACCATTTGTTGAAGAGGCTATCTTTTCTCCATTGCATATTTTTGGCCCCTTTGTCTAGTATGAGAAAATTGTATTTATTTGGGTTTGTGTCCATGTCCTCTATTCTGTACCATTGATCTACCTGTCTATTTTGGTGCCAAAAACACGCCGTTTTTGTTACTATTGCTTTGTAGTATATTTGAAGTTCTGGTATTGCGATATCCCCTGTCTTCCTGCTAAGGATTGCTTTAGCTATTCTGGGTTTCTTATTCTTCCAGATGAATTTCATGTTTGCTTGCTCTATTTTTGTAAGGTACATAATTGGGATTTTAATTGGAATTGCTTTGAATCTGTATAGCACTTTTGTAGTATGGTCATTTTGACAATATTAATTCTGCATATCCAAAAACATGGGAGATCTTTCAATCTTCTAAGGTCTTCCTTATTTTCTTTCTTCAATGTTTCATAGTTTTCATTGTAGAGATCTTTTACCTCTTTGGTTAGATTGATGCCCAAGTATTTTATTTTTTTTGAGACTATTGCAAATGGAGTTGTTTTCCTCATTTCCCTTTCAGCTATTTCGTGGCTTGCATATAAAAATGCTTTAGATTTATGCGTGCTGATTTTATAGCCTGCTATTTGCTGAATTCATTGATGAGGTCTAGAAGTTTTCTGGAGGAGGTTTTTGGATCCTCTAAATATAGAATCATGTCATCTGAAAATAGTGACAGCTTAAGTTCCTCTTTTCCTATTCATAACACTTTAATTTCTTTAGTCTGCCTAATTGCTCTGGCTAGAGTTTCGAGGACAATGTTGAATAGAAGTGGTGAAAGAGGACATCCCTGTCTTGTTCCTGTTTTTCAAGGGAATGGTTTCAGTTTTTCTCCATTAAGAATGATGTTGGCCATGGGCTTAGCATAAATAGCCTTTACAATGTTCAGGTATGTTCCTACTATCCCTATTTTTTCTAGTATTTTGAGCATGAAGGGGTGTTGTATTTTGTCAAACACTTATTCTGTGTCAATTGAAATAACCATATGATTCTTATCCTTAAGTTTATTGACGTGATGGATTACATTTATTGATTTATGAATGTTGAACCATCCTTATATTCCAGGAATGAATCCCACTTGATCGTAGTGCACAATTTTCTTAATATGTTTTTGGATACGGTTTGCCAATATTTTGTTAAGGATCTTTGCATCTATATTCATCAAGGATATTGGTCTAAAATTTTCTTTCCTTGATGTGTCTTTTCCTGGTTTGGGTATGAGGGTGATATTAGCTTCATAGAATGAGTTTGGTAGGGTACCCTCCTTTTCTATTTCCTGGAATACTTTGAAAAGTATTGGAATGAGTTCTTCTTTGAAGGTCTTGTAGAACTTGGCTGAGTAGTTTCCATGTGCTGCTGAGAAGAAAGTGTATCTGCTCTTTGATAGATGGAATATTCTATATATGTCTATTAAGTCTAGGTTATTGATTGTGTTATTGAGTTCTATGGTTTCTTTGGTTGGATTTTGTTTGGAAGATCTATCTAGTGGTGACAGCAGTGCATTAAAGTCACCCAGAATTATTGTGTTGTGGTCTAAGTGATTCTTGAAATTGAGAAGGATTTGTTTGATGTACAGGGATACATCATTGTTTGGGGAATAAATATTTACTATTCTTATGTTTTCCTGATTTATGGTTCCCTTAAGCAGTATGAAATGTCCTTCTTTATCCCTTCTGACTAACTTTGGTTTGAAGTCCACTTTATCTGATACAAGGATAGAAACCCCCACTTTTTTCTGAGTCCATGTGCATGGTAGGTTTTTTCCCATCCTTCACCTTTAGTCTGTGGATGTCTTTTTCTATGAGATGAGTCTCTTGCAGGCAGCATATTGTTGGGTCTTTCTTTTTAATCCATTCTGCCAGTCTATGTCTTTTGATTGATGAGTTTAGGCCATCAACGGTCAGGGTTATTATTGAGAAATGATTTGTATTTGCAGTCATTTGGCTTACTTTTGGTTTTTAATTTGGTTTGGTTTCTCCTTTGAGTGGTTTTTCTCTAAGGTAGTTCCTCCCTTTGCTGACCTACATTGTTGTTTATCTTTTCCTCCTCATGGAATATTTTGTTGAGAACATTCTGTAGCGCAGGCTTTCTATTTGTAAATTCTTTTCACTTTTGTTGATCATGGAAAGATTTTATTTCTTCTTCAAATCTGAAGGTTAGTTTTGCTGGGTATAGGATTCTTGGTTGGCAACCATGTTCTTTCAGAGCTTGAAATATGTTGTTCCATGCCCTTCTAGCTTTTAGAATCTGGGTTGAGAAGTCTGCTGCTATCCGTATTGGTTTCCCTCTATATTTAATCTGATGCGTTTCTTTCATGGCATTCATAATCCTATCTTGATTTTGAATGTTCAGCATTTTCATTATAATCTGCCTTGGTGTGGATCTGTTGTGATTTTGTGCATTTGGTGTTCTGTAAGCCTCTTGTATTTGATTTTCCATTTCATTCTTCAAGTTTGAGAAATTTTCTGATATTATTTCACTGAATAGGTTGTTCATTCCTTTGGTTTGTATCTCTATGCCTTCCTCAATCCCAATAATTCTTAAATTTGGACTTTTCATGATGTCCCATAGTTCTTGGAGATTCTATTTCTGATTTCTTACCATCTTCTCTGTTTGGGCAACTTTATTTTCAAGATTAAATATTTTGTCTTCATTGTCTGAGGTTCTGTCTTCCAAGTGGTCTAGTCTTTTGGTGACACTTTCCACTGAGTTTTTTATTTGATTTATAGTTTCCTTCATTTCAAGGATTGCCGTGTGGGTTTATTTGAGAATCTCTATCTCTTTTTTGAAATGATCTTTGGTTCCTGCAGTTGCTTTTTCAACTGCTTTTTGGTATTATCAATCATTGCCTCATTGCCTGCATTTGCTCTCTTAACTCATATTTGCTTCACAAATCATCTTAATCATGTATAATCTGAAATTCTTTTCTGACATTTCTTCTACCATACTGTCATTGGATTCTATTAATATAGAATCTAGATTTGTTTGGATCATTTTCTTCCCTTGTTTTTTCATGTTGTTCATGTATCTTCCCCTCCAGCAGTGCAGATCTGGTATATTGCAGATTTCCCCCTATAGTCTTATAGTCGCCCTATAGGTTTCCAAAACCCTTCCTGTAAGGGGAGATCAATATTAGCAGTGCCCAAATCAGACACTATTCAATCCTAGACCAAATAGCCCCTATGGGGACAATAACAAAATTGTCATAATAAACAAAATGAGTTCAAATATGATCTTTGGTAAAACAAACAGGTATGCAATAAGGTCTGCAGTTTGTAATGGAGGACAAAGAGGATGCAGAGGGATGTAGAATGTGGCTGTTAATGGGATAAGAAAAGGATATACAGAAGTTCTAGAAAATAGAAAATGTGAGAATGTAATCAAAAGAAATTGGATGTTAGCATGCAAAAAAGGGAGAAAGAGACTCTGAGGGAACATGTAAACAAAAGGAAAAGAAAGCAAGAAAAGTAAAGAAATAAAAACTTTAATTTTTTTTAAAAGGAGAAAAAAGAAAATCTACAGTATAACAGTCATATACTAATGAAACCTCCCAGTGTTCAGTAGCCTGATGTATGAGAGGTACCTGACAATGAGCTTCAAGCCTCCAGCAGGCCTCTCAGCCTGGGATTTGCCCCACTCAAAGATTGGAGCTACAACTTCCCGGATTATCCAGGATGGCCGCTCTGGCTTTGAAATGTGTTGGCAAATAGGGAGCTGCAGCTCAGGGGTGGACGTGGTCAGCTGGAGGTCCCGCAGATGGGATGCAGTTGGTCTGGCATGGTCCTGGAGTTCTGGTGTGTTTGGTGTGGTTGTCAGATCCTGGAGGACAGGTGCAATCAGTGGGTTTGGGGTCCCGGTGATAGGGCACAGTCAGTTCTGGCGGCAAGGAGCAGTCAGTGGATATGAGGGCCCCAGAAGCATGGATTGATCAGTCAGGCTGAGGGATCCTGGAGATGGGGCTCAGTTGGTCCAATCAGGCTTCCTACGGGTCCTGGCTGCTGTCTCAAAATGGCGGCAGCCACATGTAATCAAACCTGCAGTTACTGTAACAGTGAACTTCCAGGCAGCAGCAGGCAGCTGGCACTCCACTGGTGGTCAGCAAGCAGTTTGCCAACTGTTGTCCAATGATCGGGAGGTGAACCTCGAGCAATGGGTGATGGAAAGGAGTAAGGCAGGCGATGGACAAGCGAGAGGCAGGCAAAAGGCGGATGATAGACTACTGATAGTGAGCAATCTGCTCTCAAAAAAGGTGTCGATATGCTGGCAGACTGCAGGCCGTCACAGCAGACAAATGGGTAAACACCAGGGGATGGATAAGCATCAAAACTGCCTCAAGGAGAAACAGATACCCTCTGCTTGAAACCGGCATTATGGAGCGACAAGGAACGCAGCCTCCCTCTAGTCCACCATCTTGGATCTCCGATTCTTATCTTTCTAATCTTCCTCATATATCAGTTCTGTTGTCTACAACTTTTTTTTTTTTTTTTAATATTTGGGTAACAATTCCTCTCTCTCATGTCAATGTGTGTTCTATAGATACTGAAAGTGAGTTGAAGATTTTTACTAAGTGACATATGGAAGTCAGAAAAGCCAATATGGGTGAAGAAAGCCTGGGGTCTCAAGTGAAGTCTGGCTTTAGCTTTGGCCTCAGCAGTCAGAGTACTCCCTGTACTGCATAATGTGGTCTGCTTGGAGGCCAGGGGCAGAGCCTTTTTGTACTCTCGTGATTGTCTTTTGCTTTTCCCTTTGTTCATGAAACAAGAATCTAAATACATTGCTTGCTAGATTAAAAATTCCTTCAAAGTTTGACCCATGATCCTTACCATTATGCTTTAACAGTATTATGAGACCTTTCCTGATCTTGCTCTTTGCTGTCTCTTGAGTCTCAGGAGTTACAATATAGCTTTATTCTAGGTAAGTATGCAGTATTGATGACTGGCACCTGTAGAGTTTTGGTGAAAATAGTGTTGAATGAATAAATCATTTAATAATGACTATGTAGAATTGAAGTTTTTCTTAACCTTTGTATCTACTACCTGTCCTAGGAATGATTTATCCTCATATTGCCTGTTTACCCTACTGATCTCACCCTATCCCTTGGGTGATTTTTCAATGTTTTCCCTTCTAGGAATCTTTCTTGACCCATGTCCCAGATTCCTCTTCTGTGGTTTTATAACACCCTTTCTACCTTACCCTTTTCAATTCTTGACAGTGATTTTTCTACATCTTTCTGGGAGTCTCTCAATAGATTTTAAATTTATAAAGGAAGAAGTTATTTACACTTAAAGTCACATCAGAAATATACTCAAATATATTTCTTGGGCACAAAAATTTATTAATGAGTGAAAGAAGAATTTCCTGAAAAGTATTTAATCCTGCAATTGCTTTGTGTGTAGAAAGATCTACACATTATGAAAAACAACTTTTAATAATGAAATGTAGCCATGAAATAACAGAAAAATGATAAACAGCCCACATTTGTAGAATGATGTCTTCCTGAAGGAATATGAAGATAAACATTTTTTCATATATTGTTAAACTGAATTCCATATTCTATCCCATTCCTCAGTTTGAGAATTAAACACATTTTTGTTTCATTTAAAGGGCAATCAAGAATTCTCTACAGAATTCTCATCTGAAGGAAATAAATGTAGAAAAAATTCCTGTAATCCTTTGTAATATTTTGTAGTGTACATTTTATTGTATTCACTTTTTATTTATAATTTTATTTATTTATTTAATATGTAATCAGGTATCAAGTATTGTACTACTTGTAGAAAATATTGGTAGCTAGCAGGCAAGTAATTTATGGACTATATCTGCACTTTTAGTAAATAGGAATTACAGAGAGATATCCAGGCACTCTTTTATTTAAGTCATCCTCTTTCTAATGGGTTATCAGCAGACAGTGACATGAGCAATACTCTAGTTCTAAAGACTCAAAGGAAACTTAGAAACAGGGATGAATCTCTTACCACTTGTAGGGTAAATAAATGGCCTGTTGTCTTTTTCCCAAAGTACTTAGATACTATAATATTACTAGAAATATATGAGCATTTCTTTTGATAAATAAAAGAGTATCAAATAACAATTAAATAGGTTGATTTTTAGTTATAGTCAGAGTATTGTAATATGGTAAGTACAGTCCTTTTCTCAGAAAATGTAACCAGTAAAGTTATATGAAAAGTTTCTCATCATTACTGGCAGTGAATGATAGAAGCTAAAAATATGGTCCTGAAAATCAGAAATACGGTTACTGAATCATCAGTATATCTGTCCTGATAACTCTCCATTTCTGTAAGGTAAAAGAGGGTAATAGCAGTGTTTACCTGATTTAGTGTTATAGGCATTATCGATCAATATCAATATTTTTTGATATCATTACTTTTTATTAGAAGGAAAATTTATAAATCCATATAAATAGATAAAGACAGAAAAAACGACCAGATTGGGTGGAAATTTGCAATATGAGTAGATTATTCAGGCTTCAGTTTTCTCCATTGTTTGAACCTATTCCTACTTCTTTCAATGCAGATTTTGAGAATAACAGTCTTTTCTCATGCTCTTCCAATCGTATTTTGCTGAGATATTACAAAATGTTCATTCATCCTTTCCTCTCTTGAATCAATGTTGGGATTTAAGCACATTCATTTATCGAATAATTTCCTGCTAAACAATTTTTTAATGGCAGTTTTCATCTGAGCATTTCTCAAAGTGTAGATCACAGGATTTAACATGAGATTTATCATGGTATAGAATACAGCAACTGCTTTATCAATAGATAAATTTACTGGAGGTTTCATGTACACAAATATGCAGGGAACAAAGAACAGGCAACCTCTGTGATGTGGGAGACACAGGTGGACAGGGCCTTGTGCCTGCACTCCAGGCTATGGGTCTTCAGGGAGTGCAAGATGACCACATAGGAGACAAGCAGGAGGAGAAAGTTTAACAGGCAGATGAACCCACTGTTGGGAGCAATAAAGAGCCCCAGAATGTGGGTGTCAGTGAAGGCCAGATTGAGCAAAGGGCTCAGGTCACACATAAAGTGATCGATGACATTAGGGCCACAGAAGGGTAGTGGGAAGATGAAGAGGAGCTGGATGGTTGCATGGAGAAAGCCTCCCATCCAGGACACTCCCACTAGCAGCATGCACACTCTGCAGTTCATGATGGTTGCATAGTGCAAGGGTTTGCAGATGGCCACATATCGGTCATAGGCCATCACTGTAAGCAGGATGACCTCTACACCTCCAAAGAAATGTTCCCCAAAACTTGGGCCATACATGCATTGAAAAGGATGGTCTTTTTTCCTGAAGTGAATCTCTAATCAGTTTAGGATTATTGACAGAGGCATAGCAGGCATCAATAAAGGAGAGATAGGCCAGGAAAAAATACATGGGAGATCCCAACAATGAGCTGGCAGTGATGGTTACCAAGATGAGCAAATTTCCTACCATAGAGATGATGTAGATGAACAAAAACACAGCAAATACAATCTTCTACATCTTTGGATTTTCTGTAAGTCCCAGAAGAACAAACTCTGTCACATTGTTTGTAGACTCCATGTACTTCATGTCGAGACTTATTACATTACCTGAAAAAGTTGATAGAACCTAGGATTTATTCAAATTTTCCATCCTAATAAATATTAAATACCCAGAAACCCCTGACTTGTGAAATATTATGACATTTGTTTATTTTTGTGGTTGCATTTCTTTATTTTTGAGATGTAACAAAGGGTTCTGAATTCTTGAAGATTACTTAAATGGCAACATGAATGAATATTATAAAAATAGTATATAGAGAAGGAATCTGTAAACTGACTGATAGGTTTCTGAGTACACTTACATATCTGGGATGACTTTGAGTCTGAATCGAAATAATGGACTTTATGCCAGTAACAGCTTGGACCAAAATAAAGGCAAAAGATGAATGTACTAAATATCCATATACAGGCAAAAAAAATTAATATTTATTATTAAGAAATGGAGAATGACAAAAGAAAATTGGCAATGAGTGAAAGGATACTAAGGAATTTGAATAAGGGGAATATTCGCTCATATAGGGCTTCATGTGTCCTGGATGAAGCTGAGGAAATTCAGTAGAGTGGAAGCCAGAGGCAGGAGTTCCAGGTATCAGAGTATTAAAATATTTGACATAAATAATGATGGAAATATGATAAAACACAAAAGAGATACTATAAAATGCACTTATTAAATTCAAGAACTTAATAATTGTTGATGTTGAAATATTTTAATGTGAATTCTGTGTATTCCAAAGTGCCAAGTAGTATACACACAATTCTTTTTATTGGTTAGAATGACCTTTGTGGTCAGCATTATTTTGTACATTTAATAGTTAATGAAATGATGTCAGAGACTAATGTTTACTGTTCTAAAAACAATAATATTATCTATTTTTTCTGAATATTTCATGTGTTTTAAGATATTTTGCAGATTCTTGTTGCAGATTCTCTTACTTGGGGTGCATTTTCTGACACTTCACACACTTATATTATCATCTATAAACTGAGAATAACAATACCATCTCATCATCTGGTAAGAGAATTGATTGTTATATGAATATATCCACCACAGTTCCGGATATACATAAAGGAAACTTCATCAAATTTTTTTTTTAATTTTAAACTATTTTTTTTATTATTGTATACAAATGGGATACATGTTTTTTCTCTATTTGTACATGGAGTCAAGGCATACCATTTGTGTAATCATAAATTTACATAGGGCAACGATGTTGATTCATTATTAATTTTCCCTTCCCCCCACCCCTCCCACTCCTCTTTTCCCTCTATACAGTCCTTCTTTGCTTCACTCTTACCACCCTCCTTATCCCTAACCCTAAACCTAACCCTAACCCTAATGCTAACCCCTCCCACCCCCCATTATATGTCCTTATCCGCTTATCAGCAAGATCATTCGTCCTTTAGTTTTTTGAGATTGGCTTATCTCACTTAGCATGATATTCTCCAATTTCATCCATTTGCCTGTAAATGCCTGTAAATTACTCTTCATTGCAGAGTAATATTCTATCGTGTATATATATATATGCCACAGTTTCTTTATCCATTCATCAACTGAAGGGCATCTAGGTTGGTTCCACAATCTGACTATGGTGAATTCAGCAGCAATGAACATTGATGTGGCTGTATCTCTGTAGTATGCTGATTTTAAGTCCTTTGGGTATAGGCCAAGGAGTGGAATAGCTGGGTCAAATGGTGGTTCCATTCCAAGCTTTCTGAGGAATCTCCACCCTGCTTTCCAGAGTGGCTGCACTAATTTGCAACACCACCAGCAATGTATGAGTGTACCTTTTTCCCCACATCCTCACCAACACCTATTGTTGCTTGTGTTCTTGATAATCGCCATTCTAATTGGGGTGAGATGAAATCTTAGGGTAGTTTTGATTTCCATTTCTCTTATTACTAGAGACATTGAGCATTTTTTCATATATCTGTTGATTGCTTGTACATCATCTTCTGTGAAGTGTCTGTTCATTTACTTAGCCCATTTGTTGATTGGATTATTTGTATTCTTGGTGAAGAGTTTTTTGAGTTCTTTATAGATTCTGGAAATTAGCGCTCTATCTGAAGTATGAGTGGTAAAGATATTCTCCCACTCTGTAGGCTCTCTCGTCACATTGCTGATAGTTTCCTTTGCTGAGTGAAAGCTATTTAGTTTGACTCTATCCCAGTTGTTGATTCTTGTTTTTATTTCTTGTGCTATGGGAGTCCTGTTAAGGAAGTCTGATCCTAAGCCAATAAGTTGAAGGTTTGGAACTTCTTTTTCTTCTATAAGATGCAGGGTCTCTGGTCTGATTCTGAGGTCCTTGATCCATTTTGAGTTGAGTTTTGTGTAGGGTGAGAGATAGGGGTTTAATTTCATTCTGTTGCATATGATTTTCCAGATTTCCCAGCACCAATTGTTGAAGAGGCTATCTTTTCTCCATTGCATATTTTTGGAACCTTTGTCTAGTATGAGAAAATTGTATTTATTTGGGTTTGTGTCCATGTCCTCTATTCTGTACCATTGATCTACCTGTCTATTTTGGTACCAATACCATGCTGTTTTTGTTACTATTGCTTTGTAGTAGAGTTGAAGATCTGGTATTGCGATAACACCTGCTTCGCTCTTTGTACTGAGGATTACTTTAGTTATTTTGAGCTTTTTATTCTTCCAGATGAATTTCATAATTGCTTGCTCTATTTCTGCAAGGTACATAAGTGGGATTTTAATTGGAATTGCATTGAATCTGTATAGCACTTTAGGTAGTATCGCCATTTTGACAATATTAATTCCTCCTATCCAAGAACGTGGGAGATCATTCCATCTTCTAAGGTTTTCTTGAATTTCTTTCTTTAGTATTCTGTAGTTATCTTTGTAGAGGTCTTTCACCTCTTTTGTGAGATTGATTCCCAGGTATTTTACTTTTTTCGATGCTATCATGAATGGGGTAGTTTTCCTAATTTCTCTTTCTGAAGATTCATCGCTTATGTATAAAATTGCCTTAGATTTATGTGCATTGATCTTATATCCCACTACTTTACTGAATTCACTTATGAGATCTAAAAGATTTCTGGTGGAATTTCCTGGTTCCTCTAAGTATACAATCATATCATCAGCAAATAGGGATAGTTTGAGTTCTTCTTTTCCTATTCGTATCCCTTTAATTTCTTTGGTCTGTCTAATTGCTCTGGCTAGAGTTTCAAGGACGATATTGAAAAGAAGTGGTGAAAGAGGGCATCCCTGCCTTGTTCCAGTTTTTAGGGGGAATGCTTTCAGTTTTTCACCGTTTAGAATGATATTAGCCATGGGCTTAGCATAGATGGCCTTTACAATGTTAAGGAATGTTCCCACTATCCCTATTTTTTCTAGTGTTTTGAGCATGAAGGGGTGCTGTATTTTATCAAATGCTTTCTCTGCATCTATTGAAATAATCATGTGATTCTTGACTTTAAGTCTATTGATATGGTGAATGACATTTATTGATTTCCTGATGTTGAACCAACCTTGCATTCCTGGGATGAAACCCACTTGATCATGGTGCACTATCTTTTTAATATGTTTTTGTATGCAATTTGCTAAAATTTTGTTGAGAATTTTTGTGTCGATGTTCATTAAGGATATTGGTCTGAAATTTTCTTTCCTCGATGTGTCTCTGTCTGGTTTAGGTATCAGGGTAATATTGGCTTCATAGAATGAGTTTGGGAGGGTTCCCTCCTCTTTTATTGCATGGAATAGTTTGAGGAGTATTGGAATGAGCTCTTCTTTAATGGTTTTGTAGAACTCGGCTGAGAACCCATCTGGTCCTGGACTTTTCTTTGTTGGAAGGCTTTTGATGACTTCTTCTATTTCATTACTTGAAATTGGTCTATTTAAATTGTGTATGTCCTCCTCGTTCAGTTTAGGCAATTCATATGTCTCTAGAAACTTGTTGATGTCTTTGAAATTTTCTATTTGGTTGGAGTATAGATTTTCAAAATAGTTTCTCGTTATGTTTTGTATTTCAGTCATATCTGTTGTGATATTTCCTTGTTCATTCTGAATTTTGGTGATTTGGGTTTTCTCTCTTCTTCTCTTTGTTAGTGTGGCTAAAGGTTTATCAATTTTGTTTATTTTTTCAAAGAACCAACTCTTTATTTTGTCAATTTTTTGTATTGTTTCTTTTGTTTCAATTTCATTGATTTCAGCTCTGAGTTTAACTATTTCCTGTCTTCTACTACTTTTGGTCTTGGTCTGTTCTTCTTTTTCTAGGGCTTTGAGTTGTAGTGTTAGGTTGTTTATTTGTTGAGTTTTACTTCTTTTATTAAATGCACTCCATGAAATAAATTTTCCTCTAAGTACTGCTTTCATAGTGTCCCAGAGATTTTGATATGATGTTTCTTTGTTCTCATTGACTTCTAAGAATTTTTTAATTTCCTTCCTAATATCTTCTGTTATCCATTCATCATATAATAGCATATTGCTTAATCTACAGGTGTTGGAGTAGTTTCTGTTTTTTTACTCTTTCATTTATTTCTAATTTCAATCCATTATGATCTGATAGAATACAAGGTAGTGTCTCTATCTTCTTGTATTTGCTGACATTACCTTTGTGGCATAATATATGGTCTATTTTAGAGAAGGATGCATGTGCTGCTGAGAAGAAAGTGTATTTGCTCTTGGTTGGATGGTATATTCTATAAATGTCTGTTAAGTCTAAATTATTAATTGTGTTATTGAGATCTATGGTTTCTTTATTAATTTTTGTTTGGAAGATCTATCCAGTGGTGAGAGAGGTGTGTTAAAATCGCCTATTATAATTGTGTTGTGGTCTATTTGATTTCTGCAATTGAGAAGGATTTGTTTGACGTATGTGGATGAGCCAATGTTCGGGCCATAGATATTTATGATTGTTATGTCTTGCTGATTTATGCTTCCCTTAAGCAGCATGTAATGTCCTTCTTTATCCCTTTTGACTAGTTTTGACTTGAAGTCCTCATTATCTAAAATGAGGATGGATACTCCACCTTTTTTGCTGTGTCCGTGTGCATGGTATGTTTTTTTCCATCCTTTCACCTTTAGTCTATGGGTATCTCTTTCTGTGAGATGAGTCTCTTGCAGGCAGCATATTGTTGGATTTTTCTTTTTAATCCAATCTGCCAGTCTATATCTTTTGATTGATGAATCCAGGCCGTTAACATTCAGGGTTATTATTGTGATATGATTTGTATTCCCAGTCATTTGACTAAGTTTTGTTTTTTTGACATGATTTGGTTTCTTCTTTATTTGGCTATTCCTTTAGGGTAGTTCCTCCCGTTGCTGATTTGCATTGTTGTTTTTCATCTCTTCCTCGTGGAATATTTTGCTGACAATGTTCTGTAATGCTGGCTTTCTTTTTGTAAATTCCTTTAGCTTTTGTTTATCATGGAAGGATCTTATTTCATCATCAAATTTGAAGGTAAGTTTTGCTGGTTATAAGATTCTTGGTTGGCATCCATTTTCTTTCAGGGCTTGGTAAATGTTTTTCCAGGCCCTTCTAGCTTTTAGGGTCTGGATTGAAAAATCTGCTGATATTCTTATTGGTTTCCCTCTGAATGTAATTTGAATCTTTTCTCTCACGACCTTTAAAATTCTGTCTTTATTTTGTATGTTAGGTATTTTCATAATAATGTGCCTTGGTGTGGGTCTGTTGTAATTTTGTATATTTGGTGTCCTATAAGCCTCTTGTACTTACCTTTCCATTTCATTCTTCATATTTGGGAAATTTTCTGATATTATTTCATTGAATAGATTGTTCATTCCTTTGGTTTGTTTCTCTAAGCCTTCCTCTATCCCAATAATTCTTAAATTTGGCCTTTTCATGATGATATTCCATAATTCTTGGAGATTCTGTTCATTATTTCTTACCATCTTTTCTGTTTGGTCAACATTGTTTTCAAGATTAAATATTTTTTCTTCATTTTCTGAAGTTCTGTCTTCCAGGTGTTCTATCCTATTGGTTATACTTTCTATGGAGTTTTTTACTTGGTTTATTATTTCCTTCATTTCAAGAATTTCAGTTTTTTTTTTTTTCAGTATCTCTAACTGTTTATTGAAATGATCTCTTGCTTCCATATTTGGTCTTTTAACTGTTGATTGGTGTGATCATTTAATGCCTGCGTTTGCTCTTTCATCTCCTCCTTCAATGCCTGCATTTGCTCTTTCATCTCCTCATTTGCTCCCTGATTGTTTTAATTATGTACATTCTGAACTCCCTTTCTGACATTTCTTCTGCTGTGCTGTCATTGTGTTTTATTGATATAGTATCTAGGTTTGTTTGGGACATTTTCTTCCCTTGTTTTCTCATATTGTTCAGATGTCATGGGACCCTGAGATATTGTAGATTTCCTCTATTGGCTTACAGTGTCCCTGTAGATTTCAGTGTATCACCTTCCAGGGTTCAGTAGCCTGAAGTCTTGGAGGAACTTGATAATGTAGTACTTCCGAAGAAAGCTGCCCCTAGCTCCCTACTGGTTCCAGGGCTTGGAGCTGGCTCTGTGCAGAAAGGCTCTCACTGGGGGGCCTGCTCTGTGCAGCTGGCCGTGTGGGAGGAGCCCACCACCAGAGTGTGGAAGGCTACCTGGGGAATACTCTAGCTGCCCTGCCCTGCTCTGATAAGCCATCCCTATCTGTGCCTGCCGCCCAGGCCGAGCTTAATCCAGTGGGGGAGACTCACCCCATGACTCTATTTTAGTCCAAGTCTCTCAATGCCTCTCCTTCTTGAACCCTGGGTTGTGGAGCGACTGGAGATGCAGTCACCTTCTACTCCACCACCTTGGATCGTCCCGTTGAAAGTGCCTGTGGCTGGAGGGAGCAGGGCCGCATGGAGAAGTCTCTGGCTGCCGTGCCCTGATCCCAGAGGCTGCTTGGAGATCAAAGCTCTCCGTTGGCTCGGGGACTTGTGACTGGCTCTGTGTAGAAAACCTCTCACTGGGCGGTCTGCTCCAAGAAGCTAGCCTTGAAAGGCACCTCCCGCCGCAGGGAATGTGGGGCTGCTTGGGGAGGTAGCTGGCTGCTCTGTCCTGGTCCCTGAAGCCACTTGTGGGCCAGAGCATGCCGTGCTGGCTCTGGGACTTGGAGCTGGTTTTGATCAGAAAGGCTCTCACTCTCATCAACTTTTATAAATGTGCATGCATTCAGCAGAGAAGTAGACCTGACAGTTTGAGAAATGACACAGAGAAAGTTTTGGCCCTAATTTATGTTTATTAATATTAAATATTTAGGTTATTTCTATATGAGAGTTGCATTAATATTGTTTCCATCTTCAAGATTAATTTAGGTTATACATTGATATGTGTCTTCACTAAATAATGGTTCCTAGTGCTAGGCAGCTGGGTTTTAGAAAGTGCTTCATTTCTATGAGTCTCAAATTGTTCAATGTTCAATTAGACTAATAATGTATTACAAATGCACTTTGAAAATTTGGGATAAGGATGAGATTTTCTATGACTGTATTTTACAAATATAGGAAAGTAATGTTAACTGTATATGAAAAATAACAATATTTAATAAGTATCGCAAGTGTTGAAAACCTACATTTGCAGTTCTAGAAGATTTTTGTGGCATTTTGGTGTGTTCAGGCAAAAATCTATCTTCAAATGAGTTTCTCTTGCAAAAAGCATATTTTTATGTCAAAGATAAAATGGAATTGAGAAAAAAATGCTCAGATAATACAATACCAAATCAATCATTTTTAAGGATGTGTCTTTATGAGTTTAAAACTTTCAGTCTCACATAAGCCCAATGTGACTTCACAGAAATCCTGAGGTTTGAATTTAAAATGGATTCACTTGATTCACCATGTTGAAATGATCTTCAGTGCCTGGTTCTGGTCCATCAGGGAAGGATGTAGGAAGTGCAGAGGAAAAGCATTTCAGTGGATTTCTGCACACATGAGGAATCTTTCTCTGGAAACAGCGACTACAACCAGTAATATTTTCATCTCACCCTATCAAGATATTGAAAGACTTCCCATAATATCTCAGGTATCTTGCTTATAGCTGTGCATCCTCTCCCAGGAATTTGTTATCCACTTGTTGGAAAGGTTTTGTTTTAGAAGTGGATGTTTTGGTATTATGTTTGAAAATCACCCACGCTTGAATATAGATCTTATTCCCTGCACTTAGAACATAAACAAGTGGGAGTTGCCTCTCCCTGTCTGAACATGGGTTGCTAGCTAAATGCAATGTAAAGATCATGGTGGCCTAAGTCCAACCTGGGGACCAGTAGTGCAGTCTCCCTGATGATGCCTGTCACAGAGGGACTTCTTTCTTTTTACCATTTTTAAACCTTTCTGAAAATCCATCTTGATTGCTTGAGAGCTGAAGCAGTGAAGACATAGCTTTAATGAGAGATGTTTTAAGTCGATAACTCCAAAACTGCTTTTCCTAATTTTCATAGTGTTTTGGAAGTAGCCAGAACCCCAGAAGGCTCCAAGTTAGTTATCCATGGTCTCATGGTCTGGTCAGTGTGGAATAATAAGCAACATGACAAATTTGGAAAGATATTTGAAACACAGAAAGAGAATTTCAATCTCTTCATATTTTGTCACTTAGCATAGTTTATTATTTTCCATTCTGTCATTCTGTGAAGTACATAGTTATAAATTGTTTTGGCTTTGTATTAAAATTTCCAGATGACTAACTGCAGGTATTTTTTTCATATTCTCATTTTTCATTGATAATAATATTTTGTGAAAATTCTATTGTTATATTTGCATAATTTAAAAGTATTTGTTCTTGATTTCTGCCTATTTAGTTAAGAGTACTCTGCATATCACAGATACAGGTCTTTGTCATGTGTATAATGTTTAAACACATACACACTCAATTTACTAAAAGCCTGAGAATCCTGTTATCATTTTTCAAATAACCCTTGTTTGAGGTGTAATTAACATGCAGAAAAATATACACATATAAAATATAAAACTTGCTCTTCGGGGGCTGGGGATATATTTCAGTTGGTAGAGTGCTTGCCTTGCAAGCACAAGGCCCTGGGTTCAAATCCCCAGCACCGCAAAAAAAAAAAAAACCAAACAAGCAAAAAAACAAAACAAAACAAAAAAAAAACAACAAAAAAAACCTTGCTGTTCGGAGATGGATATAAATATATGAACCTGTCCCTACAATCTAAATCATAAAATCATCCAGTCATCTTTTTCATTCTCTTCAGAAGGTTCCCTCACCTCTTGTTTATTATTATTGCTCTGATAAGAAAACCCAACATATGATCTGTTATCCTAGCAAAATTTTAAGTATGGAAGAAAGTACACATAAGCATAAACACTAATATGTATAGACCTCTAGAACATGTTCGTGTCATGCAGCTAAACTTTTGTATTATTTGAGTTTTTTATTTTGTTTATTGTTTCCTTTATTTCAAGGATTTCTTTTTTTTTCAGAATCTCTATCACTTCATTGAAATGATCTTTTGTTTACTGCAGTTGCTCTTTTGATTGTTTATTTTATTGCCTGCATTTGCTCCCTTATCATCCTTTGCTTCACAAATCATTTTAATTATGAATATTCTGAGCTCCTTTTCTGACACTTCTTCTACCATGCTGTCATTGGATTCTCTTAATATAGAATCTTGGTTTGTTTGGAACACTTTCTTCCCTTGATTTTTCATGTTGTTCACATATCTTCCCCTCTAGCAGTGTGTACATAGGGTATGGCAGTTTCCTCCTATAGGCATATAGTAGCCCTGCAGGTTTCCAAAACCTCTTCTTTAAGAGGGAGAGCAATATTAGCAGCACCCAGTATAGACAATGTGTAGCCCTAAACCAAATAGCCCCTATGAAGATATTAACAATATTGTCATAATAAACAGAGAGGATGAGTTCAATTATTATTATCGACAGTATAACCAGTATATTTGCAATGAGGTCTACAGTTTCTAATGGTAGACAAAGAGGATGGGGAGTAGTGTAGGATGTAACAGTTAATGTGATAAGAAAAAAAGTGTATAGAAGTACTAGATCATAGGAAGATTGAGAATGGAATCCATAGAAGTTGGTCGTTAGCATGAGAAAAGTGAGAAAGATACTCTGAGGAACCAGGTAAACAAAAGGAAAACAGAGTGAGAAAAATAAAGAAATAAAAACTCAAAATTTTTCAAAATGGAGAAAAAAATAGTATACACTATAATGGTCATATACTATTCAAACCTCCTAGTCTTCAGTAGCCTGATGCATGAGAGGTATCTGGCCACAAGCTTCCAGTCTCCAGCAGGTGTCTCAGGATGGGATTGACCACACCTAAAGATGTCAGCTTCTGCTTCCAGGATAAGCCAAGAAGACTACACTGGTTTCCAAACATTTTGGCAAATGGGGAGCTGTAGTGCGGGGTGTGGGTGCTGAGCATGTGTGGGTTGGGGTTGGTCAGACCAGGAGTCCTGCAGTTCCTGGCTGTCTTCCCAAAATGGTAGCAACCACGTATAACCAAACCTGCAGGTACTGTGACAGTGAACTTCCAGGCAACAGCGGGCAGCTGGCAATCCACTGGCAGTCTGTGAGTTGTCTACAGGCTACTGGTGGATGAGCAGCAGATAGACCTTAGTGAATGGTAGGTGAAAGGCAGGTGATGGGCTTATAAGAGGCAGACAAATGGGCAAATGGAGGATGAGAGGCAGCAGTCAGTGAGTGATCTGCACTCAAAATTTAGTTGATATGCTGGCAGATTGCAGGTGATCAGAGGTGGAAAAATGGGGTAAACAGCAAGGGATACATGAGTACCAAAGACTGCCTCAGAGAGAAATAGATTTTCCTCTGTTTGAAACCCAAGTTATGGAGCAACCTAGTCCACCATCTTGGATTTCCCCAAGAAGATTAAATTATGGCATTTGCCCGTAAACAGATGGAAATAGAGAATATTATGCTGGGAGAGATAAATAAAACTCAGAAAATCCAGAGTCAAATACTTTCTTTCTTGTGTGGCTCCATTTCCAGGAGCAGTCCTAGGGATCTTCAGTACTTAACACAGCAGAGCAACACAGAACTCTGAAGTATGACAGTGAAGCCTAGAACACAATGGCACAAATGGCCTGTATTATTTGATTAATATCTCCTCTTTCTCCTTCCATCAGCTCATAACCACTGATATTTCACTCTCTGAATCTGAGTCAGACTATTATAGATTTAGTCTATAAATGTTGTTATATAATATTTGTCCTTCTGTGCCAGGACTTTTTTTTCTTCTAAACATATTATCTTCTGCGCTTATTCATTTTTTTGTTGTAAATAGAAGGGTTTTCTTTTTTTAAAGCCTGAATAGTATTCCTCTATAAACAAATGTTGGAAATTCTTTATGCAATGATCTTCCATATCTTGACTATTGTGAACAACACATAATGGTCTCAAGTGCACATATGACTTTGAGATCCTGATTTTAATTCATTTGACTACATACCCAGAAATAGCATTGCTAGATTTTGTATAGATCTATTTTGTTTTTAACAATAGTGTAAAGGAATGACCACACTGTTTTCCCTAGAGACAGAACCAATATTGTATTCACACTAACAATGACAATTTTTTCCTTTTCACTATTTTATTGCTTCTATTTGTTTTGTTGATTTTTGGTCTATTTTTAAAACTTACTTCCTATAAGACTGAGTTGATAGTTTGTTTTGATTTGGATTTTTATTTTTCCTGAGGATTATTGAATTACTGACTTGGATTTCTCTTTATTTAGCTGTTGACCATTGTTATTCTTCAGATAAATGTTGATTCAAGGTTTTGCCCATTTGATTTTTATTTATTTAATTTTATGTTGAACTGATAAAAATTATACAAATTATATTCTAGTGGGGTACTCTGTTATATTTACATACATATTTCATAATGTATAATGTTTACATCAGGTATTTAACTTGATATAAATACTTGAGGATGGGATCCCAACCTATTTCCCTTTCTTCTTTACTTCCTAGCCATTATCTAAGCAATTGTTTCTATACCATATGCATTTCCTATGAGGTACTGCCTCATACAGGGACAAAGTAATGCAGTCAACTAAAAATGGACTGGAACCTTCAAAACTCTGAGCCAAAACTTAACTTTCCTCTATATACATTGATTATATCAGGTATTATAATATAGAGATGGAAAGGAGAACCTGGCCAAGAATTGTATCAGAAAAGGGTAATGGCTACCAATGATGGATGCCAAGAACCTGTTCAGAATTCCTAAGGTCTTATATTGAAATTCATCTTCAGGACCCATCTATACCACTGACATTTCACTTACAATTGGATTACCTGAATAATAATGTCTATGTGTCAGAAATTTGCTATTTATTATAGAGACTTCTCTTCTTCTGCACCCCACTCAAAACTAGAATTTTTATTTTTTGGGGGGAGGGTGTCACTGTGTAATTAGGTTGATGTAATCCATCCCAATGAGAAATAGGTTGTCTCTAAAATCTAAAGTGATCCACTAGGAATTGTATCTCTTTCCATGTATGAGGGGCCAGATGCCTCAACTTATCATTCACTTTGGAAGGAAATTCTGGACATACCTCACACCACTGAATTCCTAGATATTTAACAGAGGTAGGTGGTTCATGAATTTTAGTCAGATTTATTTCTCTCTCACACTCAAATGTGTGAACAATAAGTTTAGAGTAGTTGCTTCTTCTAATGTGATAGATAGAATCATCATAAAATCATGTATCTGACAGGCCAGAATGATATGTTGAGGAAGAATAAATCAACAAGATACCTGTGAACTAAGTTATGACATGATTCTGGAGCATGAACATACCCCTGAAGTAGGCATTGCTCACCCTTTTAGCTGAAACCAAACTGTTCTGGGGATCCTTTATGGGAAGGTAAGGAAAAGACTTTTTCAGATCACCAGCTACATACATGTACCAGGGGAATGTGTTAATATGTTGAAATAACCAAGTTGCATCTGGTATAGCAGCTATAATTGGAGTTTCCACCTAATTAAGCTTATGGTAATGAACTATCATTTTCTCATAACCATCTGTTGTTTGCACAGGCCAAATAGTTGAGTTGAATTAATGTGTGGTAATAATCACCACGGATGCATCTTTCAAGATTTGATGATACAGCAACCTCTGAAATCCTTCCAGGAATCAAATTTATATGTGTAATGCAATAGTGCATTTATTATCCTAAATACAGTCCTTCTTTTGGTGGACTGTTTTCCTAGAGAGAGGAAATTCTACTGGTTTCCATTTTGTCATTCCCATCATAATATTCTTTACTCCATAGTTTATGATGTCAGTGTGGGGATTCTACCAGTTCTAAGTCCATTCAATTTTGTATTTCAAGATTGGGAAAATAGCCACCAAATGAGTTTGAATAGTTAATTGCTCCTTGAAAAGAAATAACCTGAGTTATTACTTCCATTAATCACCTGAACTACATGAGATCTTCTGACTGCAAGACCAGGTATATATGTTAATTTGTTCAAGCAATGAAACCATGTCTAGCACAGAACTACAATTGGCGTCTCTGTCTGATAAAACTTGTGGTAATTAACTTCAATTTACCCATAACAATCTACCTTTTGCACAGGCAAACATAGTGATGTTTTGGGTTTCCATGAATTAGTGTTAGTTTTCAACCAGAGTAAAGTTGTCCAGCAATGTCTAAACTGTTGCACTGCTCAGTTGCTGTGGAAAAGATTTTAGGTCCTCTTGGAGAAGACTGGGAGAAAAATTTGAACATAAATTTTTGGCAGCATATTATGGTCCTACCTCATGTAGATCCACTTCACTTTCAACTCAGGTGTTCTGAATCTATAGACTGTTTCAAGACTGGAGGTTGATTTATGGATCATGACTTTTTGTTCCTGTGATTAAATTTTGGCTTTCATTTACTTATTGCAGAATTTTTCTCCTTAAACAAAGTAAGAATGGATACATTTTTTATATATCTCACTTCTGGCAATATTATAAACAACTATTTCTTCCTAAATCACATTATTCTGATTTCTGCTTTAACTCTGTTTTACATAATGGTAACCACATCCCCAGTACCTTTGAAAGTTGAATACTGCCACTTAGTCACTGCAAACCTTTGATATAATTACTCATTTTGTACTTAGGTTTTTCAGTTCAGGGTCCATAGTTCCCACCATAGAATCTCACCAACAGGGAATAACATTTACAGAACACTTTAAGGATAATAGCTTTCCTTTCACAAATTTGTTTCCCATAAGTGTGATGAAACATATGTTTCTTGGACTGTTCCAGGGTGGGTAAGCAGATCTTAAATGGTAAATTGAACTACATTCCTATTCCCCTAAGCTTTTGAGTCCCTTCCTCATATTAAGATACAGAATGTCTAAGGATTTCTGTTTCACTCGCTGTGGAAAATTTCCTTTTGGTCTTCTGGTAGCTAATAGCCAAAATGAATCCTTCCTAACTCTATCAAGTGCAACAGTAAACCAATAAACTTAGATTACTGTGCCTGTACAATAAATTTGGCCTGATCCAAATGTACATTTATTCTAATATTATCACACACTCACAATGTATATTATGACATGTGTCCCTGTGTTCCTGTATGATGAAATCATGTAAGTCTCTGGAGTGTCTGCACCTATTCGTGGTTCACACTTTATATCTCTTTTAGGGTCCTGCTAGGACTTAATCTAGATATAAGTCTGGAAGTAAAGAAGGGAAATGGGACATGATATTGTCTTGCAGAGCAACTTGGCTTTTATAATTTCCTCAGGCCATGTATGATATTCCTTTGATGGGGTGGGGAGAAAATACCAAGTGGTAGTAAGAGGGCACTCTACTTGACATGGAGAAGCCTCTTTGACTTGCAATGTCACATAGTTCTCTGTTCCATCTTCTCAGTTCCTTCATCCATCTAGTGATGAAATTCAGAACCTGGATCTCACCCTTAAATACTATTTCTTATCTTTCTAACATATCAATTATCTTGTGAATTACCAGCAAATATTTGGGAATTGCCTCTCTCTTTCCATATCAGTGTTTAGTCTATAGATGCAGAACATGAGGTGAGAATTTTTATGAAGGTGATATTTAGAAGCAGGGTTTGGGGAAGCTGATAAGATCAGGGGAAGTCTGGTGTCATTCTGGGACCATGATAACTCTGGTGTATGCTTTGTACTATGGTTTCACACTGCAACAGTTTCTATAGACCTGTGTTAGTGTTTTATTGTCCATTTCAGGGCCCTGCAGTGTGGGTCACAAGCACTGGAAGAATCTTGCATTTTCTTTAGTATAATTGTCCAGAGAGTGTCAGGGCTGTCAACTGTTGGCAGCCCAGACTCACAGTAGCTTGTTCACAGATTCAGTAGCTGGTTCATGGGCACCCTAGCCTGGTTGAGGGAATCTGAGATGAATTTAACAGAGTTCATCATAATCCATGCCAGAGGACCAGAGTCTAAACAACCAGCCTTTCACATTCAGATCTATACAATAGTCTTCTGTTCTCTTCCTGATCTTGCCCTCTTCATCCCATTCTTCTTACTGTAATCTGAGGTAGTTAGATAAAACTCAAATCTAACTGCATCACTCACTAACTTAAAAATACTTCTGATGTTTTCCCCATGGTCCTTACCATTAAGCTGTATCAGAATTATGAGACCTTTGCTGATCTTGCCTGTTTCTGTCTCCTGTGTGTTAAGAGTTACAAGAGCTACCTTTATAGTAGCTTTGCCTGCAGTTTGGTGGCTGGCACTAGTGGGCTTTCAATAAATAATTGTTGAGTAAAGAGATAAATAAACCCAGACTTGTTAAATCGATTATTTTTTCCACACAGTTTTTTTTTTTTTTAACTGTTTTCTATCCCCTGTTCTAGGGATACTTTGGAACAAACTCCTGCTTGTTCCCTCTACTGATACCATACCGGTGCCATTTTTCATATCTTTCAATCCAAGAATCCTTTATTGACCCAACACCCAAATTTTAGGGATCCTTTCAGTATATTTTCATAGCATCTTGTTCATTTTAACATTTATAACACTCAGCATTAATTTTCTATTCTTTCCAGGAGCCTCTAAATGAATTTTAAATTCTATAAAGGAAGAAGTAAATCATCATTTTAACCACATCAGAACCCCTCCTTCAATATGTATATACATTAGACCCAAAATTATGTGCTTATTAATTAGGTAAAGAAGATTTGAGTGAAACATATTTAATCTTGAAGTCCCTCTTGTGTAGACAAAACTTCATATTTTGAAAAAAGTTTTGAATAATGAAATATGATCACAAAGTAACAGAATAAACCATAAATAGCTCATATTCATGGGATAATAAAATCTTCTTGAGGGAATATCAATGTAAAGTTAATTTTCATATGCTGAGCAACACAATTCCAAGATTTTTTTATTCCTCAGTTTATGCAATAGTAAAAACAAAATATGGTACTTCTTTGAATTCTGTCTAGGATTTTCCACTGAGTCAGAATGAGTCAAAGGTAGAAACTATTTCTCTTATCTCTGTTACTCTATTCTTACTGGATGCTTTATTCAATTTATATGTTACTTTATACATTTATTCATTTCTTCAGTATCCATCAGGTGCCAGACTTTGAGCTACTTATACAAAGTATTGGCAGCCACCAGGCAAGCACTTTATGGATTATATCTGCACCTTTAGTGAAAAGAAGTTCCTCTTCGACATTCAACTGTTTTGTTTCTGTATTTTAGTCATTATTCTTTCTGATGGGTTATCAGCCTATGGTGACATGAGGAATATCCTGGTTCTAATGAGTAAAAGAAAATTCAGAAACATGGTTGAATCTTTCCTATATCCAATAGGGTAATAAATGTCCACTTGTTCTTTGCCCAAAAGAAATTAGATACAATAATATTATTGGAAACACAATACCATACATTCTGATACATTAAATTCTGAGGGATATGAATGAAAATGATTTAATTTTGGTTGTAGATAATCAATATGAATTAAAATACACAAAGCACAGTCTTTTCTAAAAAATGCTCCCTGGTAATATTATTGGAACTTCTCCTCATCATTATGTGATAGTATATCATAGTAGTTAAGAGAATGATCTGATAATCAGTGATATTTTGGTTACTGGATCATGAATATACTTATAGTAATAATTGTCTCTTTCTGTAAGTGTCCTGTAAGTAAAAAGCCCTACAGGTAAAATAGCAGAGCTTACCTGTATTAAGGGTTACAGAGATTATTGCTCATCACCAGTACATTTTTGTTTTCTTTCTATTCTTTTTCTTAGAGGAAAGTCTTTGAATCCATATACATGGATAAAGTTAGAAAACCAGGCCCAGAGTTAGTAAAAAGTTTCAAAACATACATGATATGGTCCTAGGTTAGGTTAACTCCATTTTTCAAACCAATTTATACTTTCTTAATAAAAAGTTTATAAATAACAATTTTTTAGTATTTGTCATAATCATATTTTGTTGATATGCTCTAAAACATCTTTGCATCTTTTCCTTAGCTGAAGCTGCTGGGTTTGAGGCACAATCATTCATCATCTGAATTACTTTTACTGATAAATAATTTCCTAATAGCATTTTTCATCTGAGCATTTCTCAAAGTGTAGATAAAGGGATTTACCATGGGAGTTATCATGGTATAGAATACATCAATTGCTTTATCAAAGGACAAAGCAACTGGTGGCCTCATGTACACAAATATGCAGGGAACAAAGAACAGGACAACCACTGTGAGTGGGAGATACAGATGGACAGAGCTTTGCGTCTGCCCTCTAAGCTATGGTTTCTCAGGGAGCGCAGGATGACCACATAGGAGACCAGCAGTAGGAGGAAGTTTAATGAACAGATGAACCCACTGTTGGCAGCAATGAAGAGTCCCAGAGTATGGGTATCAGTGCAGGCCTGGTTGAGCAAAGGGTTGAGATCACATATAAAGTGATAGATGACATTAGGGCCACAGAAGGGTAGTGGGATGATGAAGAGGAGTTGGATGGTGGCATGGAGAAAGCCTCCCATCCAGGACACTCCCACTAGTAGCATGCACACTCTCCAGTTCATGATGGTTGCATAGTGCAAGGGCTTGCAGATGGCCACATAGCAGTCATAGGCCATCACTGTAAGTAGAATGACCTCCGCACCTGCAAAAAATTGTTCTCCAAAGACCTGGGCCATGCATCCATTGAACAGAATGGTCTTCTTTTGATGGATTGAATCTCTAATCAGCTTAGGAGTATTGACAGAGGCACAGCAGGCATCAATAAAGGAGAGATAGGCCAGGAAAAAGTACATGGGAAACCCCAAGAGTGAGCTGGCAATGATGGTTATCACAATGAGCAAATTTCCTACCACAGAGATGATGTAGATGAACAAAAAACACAACAAATACAATCTTCTGCATCTTTGGGTTTTCTGTAAGTCCAAGAAGAACAAACTCTTTCACATTGTTCTTTTTCTCCATAACTTCTTATGAAGGTTAATTAAATAAACTGAAAATGATAACAATCTTCAGTTACTTATATTCCTCCATCCTAATAATTAATGTGTGTCTGGATTCTACCAATTGGTGGAATCTTATGCTTTATTGTTTCTTTACTTGCATGTATTTTTTTTTATTTCTTCAAGTGGAACAAAAAACTCAAAATTGTTAAAGATTATTCCAATTACCTCTTCTGTGGAGTTTTTGCAAATACTGTACAGATGAAGAACTTTTGTACACACACTAGGTGATCTACCTTCTGAGTTTACTAAATTGTCTGAAATGACTTGAAACCTGGATTGACATAAGAGATTACACACATTGTGGCAGCCCAGTCCAAAAAGGGAGGTAAAGAATGGGTGTAATTGATATCTCAGCACAGGTAAATAATTTTGTTCTTTATTATTAGAAAATGGAGAATGATAAAAGGTAATTGAGAATGGATGAAGGATGACAGGGATTTTGAGGAAGGGGGAATCTTGGTTACTATTTTCACAAAGAACTTTGTGTGTCCTGGATGTAGCAGTGTGGGGGTCAGTAGTGAGTGGAAGAAAGAAACAGGAAGCACAGGTAAAGTACTTAAAATTGCTGACATGGAGAATGATGGAAATGAAAGAAAGTATAAAAGGAATACTACATAATATTCTATGATACTTACTGACTAAATCTTATAACTATACAATAGTTGATAGTGAAAAAATTAATGTGCATTTTATGCACTCCAAAGTACCAAGGGCTATGTGCACATGATTCATTTTAATAGTTAGAATAACCTTTGTGGTTGGCATTATTTTATAAATTTAACAGGTAAGGAAATGATGTCAGAGACTAAGGTTTACAGTTCTGAAAAACAATGATAATGTTTTCTAAATCTTTCTGAACATTTCCTGTCTTTGAAGTGATTTTGTAGACCCTCACTTGGGGTGAATTTCCTACCACTTCATGTACTTGCATCATCATCTATTATCTGAGAATAACAGTACCACCTCATCATTTGTTACAATAATTGACTGTTATATGAATGTATCCATTATGGTGCTGGGGATACATAGAGGAACTTCTGGCTACTCATATAACTGTGTACACACTCATCAGAGAAACAGTTGATAGTTTGAGAAAAGGCAAAGAAACTTTTGACTCTGCAACAAACTGAGGAGGAATGATTTCCAAATCAGGTTTAGAGAAACCAGAGAGAACTTTATTATTCATAGTAGTTGATGCCAGAAACAGTCCCACTTGCCTGTGCTCTGACTAACAAGTGATGACTCATGTACATTAATATTCACATTTAGGTCTTTTGTGTTTGAGTCCCAAATTGTCTAATGTTAAATTAGGTTAATGACTTTTTTACAACTATTTTGAAAATTTGGGGTAAGGATGAGATTTTTTCTGTGACTGTATTTGACAAATATAGCCAAGAAAGCTAACTGTATAAGAAAAATATCAAATTTTAATAAGTATCACCACTGTTGAAAACCTACCTTTGTAGTGTCAGGTGATTTTAGTGAAATTTCAGTGTGTTCAGGCACAAATGCATCTTCAAAGAAATTCCTCTTAGAATAAGCATCTTTGAATATGAAAGATAAGATTGGGTTAAAAAAAACTTACTCAGATAATTCAATTTCAAATCAACCAGTTTTAAGGAAGTGTCTTTATAAGTCTCCATCTTTGTGCTCACCAAAGCACATTCACTATTATGGAGAAATGATCCTCATTACCTGGTTCTGGTCCATCAGGTCAGGATGTGGGAAGTGCAGAGGAAAAGCATTTCAGTGGGTCACTGCATAAGAGGAGTCTTGCTCTGGAAACATTAATGGCAACAAGGAATATTTATATCTTACACTAACAGGATATTTAAAGATGTTCCCATAAAACCTCAGGTGCCTTGCTTGCAGCTGTGCATCCTCTCCCAGGAGTTAGTTATGCCATTGTTGGAATGGCTGTGTTTTAGAATTGGGTGTCCTGGCAGTATGTTTGAATATCACCCACTCTTGAATATAGATCTTATTCCTTGCATGTAGGACATAAACAAGTGGGACTTATGTTTCCCTGTCTTAACCTGGGTTGCTAGGAAAGCTGAATGCCATGTAAGTAGCATGCTGACCTAAGTTCAGTCTGGGGTCCAGTGGTCCAGGCTCCCCAGTGATGCCTGTCACAGAGGGATTTCTATCTTATCAGTTTTAAGTCATTTCTGAAAACCCATTCTTGATTGCTTGAGAGCCTAAGCAATGAAGGTGTAAATGTTATGGCAGTTATTTTAAAGCCTTTAGATCCAAAAGATGCTTTTCCTAATTTTCATAGTGTTTTTGAAATAACCAGAATCCCAGAAGGCTCTAAATTGAAGTTGTCCCTGGACTCATGGGTTGGTTAATGTGGATTAATTGTCATCATGGAGAATTTGGAAAGATATTCAAAACACAATGAGAGAGTTCCAGGCTTCCCATACTTTGTCATTTGGTATGGCTAACTGTTTTTCTTTCAGTAATTCTAGAAGATACATGGTCATAAATTATTTTGATGCTTAAATTGAAATTTCCTGATCACCAAAGACATAATTTTTTTCATATTTTTACTGACAATTTATATGCCATCTTTTGTGAAGATTCTATCTATAACTAAACTACATTGGTTTTGACTTCCTTCTTTTATGTTTTTAAATGTTTCCAACATGTTGAAAGACATTTGTTATGTACATAATATTTAAAAAAACACACACGTATAATTTTCTCAAAGCCTGTATATTGATTTTATTTCCTCTCATCTCCAGTTAACACACCCTGTGGATTGCTTTTTCATTTCTAAAAAGCACTTCTTTGAGGTATAGTTCACAGTCAAAAATTGTACACACATAAAATATGTGAATGGATGTGTTGGGGGATACACGTAAACATTTGAAACTGTCATCATAATCTATGCTATAAATTTCCCCAATCACATATCTGATCTCACTTGAAAGTGTCTTCCCAACTCCTTGTTTATGATTTTTATTGTGATAAGTACACCTAACACAAGATCTACCTTCTTAGCAAACTGTAATCTTCTCTACTCTATCGACAATATTAATGCTCTGGTATGTAGACCTTTAGGACTTACTCATGTTGTGCAACCCAAGCTGGATGTGTTGATTGGCATCCCCACTTCCCCCTTCTGCAGCTCATTTCAGCCTGTGACTCTGTGACTCAGTCTACATTACATTTATCCTGTAGGTGGTATCATGTCACCTTTGCATTTTTGCTTCTGGCTTATTTTTTTTTTTTTAAATAATGTCCTGAGTTTATCCACGTTGTTGGAAATGGAAGGGTTTTCTTCTTATTTATGACTGAAGGATATTTAATTATATGCACACATCACAGACTCTTTTCTAGTCATCTGTTAATTGAAATTTAGGTTTCTTCCAAATCTAAAATACTGTGAATAGCATGTAATGGATTTGGGAATGCACATGACTGTGAGCTTCTGATTTCAATTCCTTTGAGTATTGGTATTATCTTGGTAAAACGTACTTTTATTTTTTGAAAGTTTTAAAAGAATCTCCATAGTTTTCCATAGATACTGTGATTTTGATATGCAATTTCCCTAATGATTACTAACAGAGAGCAAATTTTTTATATAGATATTTAACATATTTATGTCTTCTTTGGAGAAATGTCCATCCCAGGATGTCTACATTTTATTTTTATTTGCTTATTTTTCACTTGTTTATTTTTTTTTTATTTTTGACATTTTGTATTTTTTAAATTTTTAAAAATTTTTGTTTGTTCTAATTAGTTAAACATGACAGCTGAATGCATTTTGATTTATTGTACACAAATGGAGCATAATTATTCATTTATCTGGATGTACATGATAGAGTCATACATTCTGTGCAATCATGCAAGTACCTAGGGTAATGATATCTGACTCATTCCACCATCTTTCTCACTCCCTGATCCCTCAATGCCCTCTGTTCAATCCCAGGTTCCTCCATTCCTCCCCCCACTCTCATTGTGGATCATCACCTACACATCAGAGAGAACATTTGGCTTTTTTTGGGGGGTTGGTTTATTTTACATAGCGTGATATTCTCCAGCTCCATCCATTTACCTGCAAATGCTATAACTTTATTCTCCTTTAATACTGAGCAATATTCCATTGTGCATATATACCACAGTTTCTTAATCTGTTCTGCTCTTGAAGGGCATCTAGGTTGGTTCCACAGTTTAGGTATTGTGAATTGAGCTGCTGTAAATATTGATGTGGCTGCATCACTGTAGTCTTCAGATTTTAAGTCTCCTGGGTGTAGATGGAAGACTGGGAAAACTGGGTCAAATGGTGGTTCCATTACATGTTTATTGCCATTCTGAGTGGAGTGAGGTGATATCTTAGAGTAGTTTTGATTTGCATTTCTCTAATTACTAGAATGTTGAACATTTTTTCATATATCTGTTGATCAATTGTTTATCTTTTTCTGTGAAGTGTCTACTCAGCTTCTTAACCCAATTATTGACTGGGTTCTTGTTTTATTGGTGTCAAGTTTTTTGAGTGTTTTATATATCCTGGAGATTAGTGCTCTATGAGATGTGCATGTGGTAATGATTTTCTTCCATTCTAGTCTCTTTCTTCATGTTATTGTTTCATTGATGGAGAAGAAGTATTTTAGTTTGAATCCATCCCATTTGCTGATTCTTGATTTTATTTCTTGGACTTTAGGAGTCTCGTTAAGGAAGTCAGGTCCTAAGCTGACATGATGAAGATTTCTACCTGCTTTTTCTTCTATTAGGCACAGGGTCTCTGGACTAATTGCTACATAAAATCATACACATTGTACATGTTAATGGAACACCATGTTATGTTTTGATGCATATATATTCATTGCATAAACTTTAAAACCATTAGGATATATTTAAGTCTTAAAAAATTTACCATTTCCCTATGGCACAAACCTTCAACATAATTTCTTCCAACTTTGTGAAATGTGCAAAAAATTATTGCTAATTATACTCACTCAAATTTCTCATTTGTCTCTAATTGTTTCTCAGTATCCATTGATCACTGTATCTCTATCAACTGTCCCCTACTCTCCCTGGCCTTCAGTAACCACCATTGTACTCTCAACTTCAATGAGGTGAACGTGTTTTATTTCTCATATGAGTGAGATCATATGGTATTTGTCTTTCTGTGCCTGACTATATAATTCAACATGATGATATCTAGACACTTTTTCTATTTTGTTGCAGGTAATAGGATTTTATTCTTCTGTATATGTACCATAATTTATTTTTTCATTTTTTGATGAGCAGATGGGCAAGTAGGCTAATTCTTTATTATAGTTATTGTAAATCGTGTTGCAATAAACATGGAAAAGCAAGTTTCTCTTTGTATCCTGATTTAATTTCCTTTTTATTGCCTTTATGTCATCTTTTATTTAAACTTTCTTTGTGTTCCAAATTAACTAACATCATTGTAGTTTTTCCTGGACTTTAAAAATTTGACCCGTAATACATTCTCAGTCACCAGAAGTAATGTTACCCATTGTAATGAGCCAACAGCTAGGTCATATCACACATTTTCATGCTTTTCATTTTTATGATATTCTACTGGCTTTTAAAATTTAAGTTGTTTTTACAAATAGGAGTATATCTTATTCTAATTAGGATTCCAGTTTTGGGGTTATGCTTGTTGTAGAGATTCAGGGTGGTATATTCATGTATGTACGTAGGAAAGTTATGTCAGAATTGTTCCACTGTCTTTCCTATTCCTTAATATTTTTTTGATATGTATCCAGGAGTGGGATAGCTTGATCATTTGAAAGTTTTATTTTGAGATTTTTGAGGAACCTCCATGCTGTTTTCTGTGATGGTTGTACTAAATTATGTTCCTAACAAGAGTCTCTAAGTGTTCATTTTCTTCACATCATTTCCATAATTTAT
The DNA here is from genome assembly GCF_902686445.1 of Sciurus carolinensis. NCBI lineage: Eukaryota > Metazoa > Chordata > Mammalia > Rodentia > Sciuridae > Sciurus > Sciurus carolinensis. The sequence continues at coordinate 20,541,683 of NC_062223.1, read as the reverse complement.
TATTGTGTTTGCTTGATATTAGTTTTCCTGTGAATGCCTTTATCTCTCCTTAATTAATAAAGGAGAGCTTTGCTGGTAACAGTGTCTTTGACTGACAGGTTTGGGTTTTATTTGCTTGCTTTTTTTTTTGTCTATTATTTTAGAGTTGTCTGGATCTTCTAAAGTTTCAAAGTTGATTGAGGAAGCATGACATTCTGATTTAGTGATTCAGTTTTGACTCTCAATTTTGACTTTCATTCCCTTAAAATAAATATTTTCAGCATGAACACATGAAGTACATATACAAAAATCTCACTTCTGTGAATAATAAAAAAGGGATAGGTGTTTTGAGGTCAGATTATGCTGATTTTTTATTCATTGTACTGTTCATTTTTATGGCAACCACAATGCTTTTGGAGGTTGAATGAAGCCACTGGAACCCCCTACATAAAACTACTCTCTGTGCAATTCAATTTCCCACTTCAAGGACCATAGTTTCCACTGTAGGGTCTTAACCACAAAGGAAGAGCAATCACAGAATTCTTCAAGGATGTCAGGGCTCCCTTCAGAAATTTGTTTCTCATAGTAGTAATTAAATGTGTGTCTTCTGGAACTTTCCAGTGTGGTCAAGTAGGTCTGAAATGACAAATCATGCTATATTCCACTTTCTCCAAGTCTTTCAATCCCTTTCTCTCTGTTATACCAGGAAAGGCTCAATTTCTAGTTCACTCATAAGTACTATTTTAGTGTCTTTGTTATTGCAACCAACTAACTGAACCAAGTCCTGCTCTACTTTCCTGAGTTAAAACTCTAAAAAAAAAAAAAAAAAAAAAATCTTTGCTTAATAAACCTGTGTCATTGAACCTTATACATTTTTTTGTTTGTTCTGCCATTACCCAAAATTCTCAGTATGAACTATCACACGTGTTCCTATAAATAAGTTACAGAAATCATGTAGCCCTTTGGAATGCACTGTGCCTATTCATGGATCACACTTTGTAGATTTTTAGGATCCTCTTTTGATTTCAGTCCAGATGTAGGTCTAGAAGCCAAAAGGAATGGTGGAAATTAATCCAGAGTCAGAATTATCTTACTTAGCAACTGCCTCAGGGGAGACCTGAGAGAGTCCTCAGGCAATGCAGGAGTCATCATTAGGGGTGGGCAGAACACCTACTGGTAGGAGGAGTGCCTTCTACTGGAGATTGAGAAACCCTTTCTATGTAGGAAGACTCATACTTCCCTGTTCCATCTTCTCAGTTTCCTCATCCATCCAGTGATGGAAACCAGAATGTGTATCTCAACTATGATTCTTTTCTCTAATCTTCCTCAATTATTTATTTTTTGTGACTTAAATATTTGGGAAACTATCACTTTCTTTCCAAATCAGTTTGTGTTCTATAGATGCAGAACCAGAGGTGAGAACTTTTATGAAGTTGACATATGGAGGCAAGGACTTAGGGAAGCTGATGAGGTAGGGAAAGGAAGTGCACTGTGTAAAGTGAAGTCTGACTTCAGCTGGGAAACCTGGCAGCTCTGAAGTGCTCACTGTACTACATGACTGACTCCACATGGAGGCAGGAACCCAACTTTCATGGTCTTGTAATAGTCTTTGTGCACTTGGAGGCCCTAGTGTGGGGGACATAATCCCTGGGATGCACCTTTCTTTTTCTTAATGAAATTGCACAGAAAATATTAGGACTGTGAACTGTTAGCATCCCAGGCTCCTACTAGCTGAGTCTTGGGTAATCAGGCCTTGTAAGAGGGGATTTGAGGTACATTCAACAGTCCACACTGCTTCCTCTACAGCCAGAATCCACAATTTTATATACTCATCTTTACAATAGTTGTCTGTTATTCTGCTGCCAATTTTGTCTCCTTCATGCTTTTTTTTTTTTTCGCTTACTTTAACTTGATTTATCATTGTAAAACTCAAATCTACCTATGTCACTCACTAGCTTAAAAGTACTTTCAATGTTTTCTCCATGGTCCTCAGCATTAGTATTTGACAGGATTATGGGAACCTTCCTGATCTTGCCTATGTTTGCCTTTCCAGTCTCAGGAGTTCATAATTTACTTTCATAGTACTTTAGTGTACAACTCTAAGTAGCTTAGTGGCTAACAACATTGGAGTTTCAATAAATAATTACCTCACTAATAGATCATTTAAAAATCACAATCATATAGAGTTGATTAGTTTTCTTACGTGGCCTTTTATGCCTCTAGACCCTTGTTGTCTATTACCTGTCCCAGGAATGCTTTGACTCAATTTCTTGTCTCTTCACTCTACTGTTCCCATTTTATTCCATGGTTGTCTTTTTTATTTTTTTTCATGTATTTCCATCTATAAACACTTTCCTGACCATCCTCTTCAGATCTTTGCTCAGTGGTCTTCCAATATATTTTCCATTTTACAATATATAACTCACAGAATTGACATTCTACATCCTCTTGGAGTCCCTCAATATATTTTTTTTAATCACCTGCAAATCCTCCAATATATCAATATCCTTTTGACTTGAACTATGTGTGGCCAAAATTAAGTTTAAAACATTTCTAAAATTGCTTTTTTAAAAGCAAAGCTACTTAAATTTTAGAATCACATCTGTTAATGAAATGTGACTACAACATAAGAGAAATATCATAAATACTCTCCACACATAGAAGACTCAAATTCTGTTGAGTGATACTAAAGTAAAATATGTGCTCATATGCTGAGAAACACATTTTCAAATTCTTTCTCCTTCCTCATTTTGAGTGAAAGTGAATAAACAATGTGCTTACTTGAAGAGATCTATTTTGGATTCTCATCTGAGTCTGAATGACATGAAGATAGAAAAAAATTTCCCTTGCCTCTGTAACTACTTTCCTACTGTATATTTAATTTACTTGTTTTTTTTTATATTTTTATTCCTTCATTCAATGTTTATTGGGTGTCAAACTTTTGTATGACCTAGAGACTATTCTAGCAGGCAAGAACCTTATGGATCATAGCTGTGTATTTAGTAAATAGAGTTCCTGTCTGACATTCAAGTATTTTATTTGATTAATAATTCTTTTTTTACTGTAAACAAATGGGATGCATGTTGTCTCTATTTGTACATGGAGGCAAGGCATACCATTTGTGTAATCATAAATTTACATAGGGTAATGTTGTTTGATTCATTCTGTTATTTCATCCCTCCCCCACACCCATCCCACCCCTTATTTCCCTGTATATATTTTCCTTCCTTCCTCCAAATTTACCACCCTCCTTATCCCTAACACTAAACCTAACCCAAATGCTAACCTCTCCCACCCTCCATTATATGTCCTCTTCCGCTTATCAGCGAGATCATTCGTCCTTTGGTTTTTTGAGATTGGCTTATCTCACTTAGCATGATATTCTCCAATTTCATCCATTTGCCTGCAAATGCCATAATTTTATCATTCTTCATGATGGAGTAACATTCCATTGTATATATATGCCACAGTTTCTTTATCCATTCATCAACTGAAGAGCATTTAGGTTGGTTCCACAATCTGGCTATGGTGAATTGAGCAGCAATGAACATTGATGTGACTGTATCTCTGTAGTATGCTGCTTTTAAGTCCTTTGGGTATAGGCCAAGGAGTGGGATAGCTGTGTCAAATGGTGGTTCTATTCCAAGTTTTCTGAGGAATCTCCATACTGCTTTCCAGAGTGGCAGCACTAATTTGCATCCCCACCAGCAATGTATGAGTGTACCTTTTTCCCCACCTCCTCGCCAACACCTATTGTTGCTTGTGTTCTTGATAATTGCCATTCTAATTGGGGTGAGATGAAATCTTAGGGTAGTTTTGATATGCATTTCTCTTATTACAAGAGATGTTGAACATTTTTTCATATATCTGTTGAATGCTTGTACATCTTCTTCTGTGAAGTGTCTATTCATTTCCTTAGCCCATTTGTGGATTAGGTTATTTGTATTCTTCATTGTAGAGTTTTTTGAGTTCTTTATAGATTCTGGAAATTAGCGCTGTATCTGAAGTATGAGTGGAAAAGATATTCTCCCACTCTGTAGGCTCTCTCTGCACATTAATTTCTTTGGTTTGTCTAATTGCTCTGGCTAGAGTCTCAAGGATGATGTTGAATAGAAGTGGTGAAAGAGGGCATTCCTGCCTTGTTCCAGTTTTTAGGGGGAATGCTTTCAGTTTGTCACCATTTAGAATGATATTGGTCATGGGCTTAGTATAGATGACCATTACAATGTTAAGGAATGTTCCCACTATCCCAATTTTTTCTAGTGTTTTGAGCATAAAGGGATGCTGTATTTTATCGAATGCTTTTTCTGCATCTATTGAAACAATCATGTGATTCTTCACTTTAAGTCTGTTGATATGGTAAGTGACATTTATTGATTTCCTGATGTTGAACCAACCTTGCATCCCTGGGATAAAACCCACTTGATCGTGGTGCACTATCTTTTTAATATATTTTTGTATGCGATTTGCTAAAATTTTGTTGAGAATTTTTGCGTCAATGTTCATTAAGGATATTGGTCTGAAATTTTCTTTCCTCGATGTGTCTCTGTCTGGTTTAGGTATCAGGGTAATATTGGCTTCATAGAATGAGTTTGGGAGGGTTCCCTCCTCTTCTATTTCATGGAATACTTTGAGGAGTATTAGAATGAGCTCTTCTTAAAAGGTTTTGGAGAACTCGGCTGAGAACCCATCTGGTCCCGGACTTTTCTTTGTTGGTAGGCTTTTGATGACCTCTTCTATTTCTTCGCTTGAAATTGATTTATTTAGTTGTGTATGTCCTCCTCGTTCAGTTTAGGTAATTCATATGTCTCTAGAAACTTGTTGATGTCTTCGAGGTTTTCTGTCTTATTGGAATATTGATTTTAAAAATAACTTCTAATTATGTTTTTTATTTCACTCATGTCTGTTATGATATTTCCTTGTTCATTCTGAATTTTAGTAATTTGAGTTTTCTCCCACTTTCTCTTTGTTAGTGTGTCTAAGGGTTTATCAATTTTGATTATTTATTCAAAGAACCAGCTATTTATTTTGTTAACTTTTCCAATTGTTTCTTTTGTTTCAATTTTGTTGATTTTGGCTCTGATTTTAACTATTTCCTGTCTTCTACTACTTTTGGTATTGGTCTGCTCTTCTTTTTCTAGGACTTTGAGTTGTAGTGTTAAGTCATTTATTTGTTGATTTCTACTTCTTTTGTTGAATGCACCCCATGAAATAAATCTTCCTCTAAGTACTGCTTTCATAGTGTCCCAGAGATTTTGATATGATGTTTCTTTGTTCTCATTTACTTCTAAGATTGTTTTTATTTCCCTCCTGATGTCCTCTTTTATCCATTCATCATATAATACTGTATTATTTAATCTCCAGGTATTGGAGAAGTTTCTTTTTTTTATTCTGTCATTTATTTCTAATTTCAATCCATTATGATCTGATAGAGTACAAGGTAGTATCTCTATCTTCTTGTGTTTGCTAACAGTAGCTTTGTGGCATAAACTATGGTCTATTTTAGAGAAGGATCCATGTGCTGCTGAGAAGAAAGTATATTCGTTCTTTTTTGAATGGTATATTCTATATATGTTGGTTAAGTCCAAATTGTTGATTGTGTTATTGAGATCTATGGTTTCTTTATTCAATTTTTGTTTGGAAGACCTATCCAGTGTTGAGAGAGGTGTGTTAAAATTGCCTAGTATTATTATGTTGTGGTCTATTTGATTTCTGGAATTGAGAAGGATTTGTTTGACATACATGGATGAGCCAATGTTCGGGACATAGATATTTATGATTGTTGTATCTTGCTGATTTATGCTTCCCTTAAGCAGTATGTAATGTCCTTCTTTATCCCTTTTGACTAGTTTTGGCTTGAAGTCCACATTATCTGAAATGAGGATGGATACTCCAGCATTTTTGCTGTGTCCGTGTGCATGGTATGTTTTTTCCCATCCTTTCACCTTTAGTCTATGGGTATCTCTTTCTATGAGATGAGTCTCTTGCAGGCAACATATTGTTAGATTTTTCTTTTTAATCCAATCTGCCAGTCTATGTCTTTTGATTGATGAATCCAGGTCACTAACTTTCAGGGTTATTATGTGATATGATTTGTATTCCCAGTCATTTGGCTCTTTTTTTTTGTTTTTAACATGATTTGGTTTCTCCTTTATTTGGCTATTCCTTTAGGGTAGTTCCTCCCATTGCTGATTTGCATCATTACTTTTCATCTTTTCCTCATGGAATATTTTGCTGAGAATGTTCTGTAATGCCGACTTTCTTTTTGTGAATTCCTTTAGCTTTTGTTTATCATGGAAGGATCTTATTTTGTCGTCAAATCTGAAAGTAAGTTTTGCTGGGTATAAGATTCTTGGTTGGCATCCGTTTTCTTGCAGGGCTTGGTAAATGTTGTTCCAGGCCCTTCTAGCTTTTAGGGTCTGGATTGACAAATCAGCTGATATTCTTATTGGTTTCCCCCTGAATGTAATTTGATTCTTTTCTCTTGCGGCCTTTAAAATTCTGTCTTTATTTTGTATGTTAGGTATTTTCATAATAATGTGCCTTGGTGTGGGTCTGTTGTAATTTTGTATATTTGGAGTCCTATAAGCCTCTTGTACTTACCTTTCCATTTCATTCTTCATATTTGGGAAATTTTCTGATATTATTTCATTGAATAGATTGTTCATTCCTTTGGTTTGTTTCTCTAAGCCTTCCTCAATCCCAATAATTCTTAAATTTGGCCTTATCATGATATCCCATAATTCTTGTAGATTCTGTTCATGATTTCTTACCATCTTCTCTGTTTGGTCAACTTTGTCTTCAAGATTAAATATTTTTTCTTCAATATCTGAGGTTCTGTTTTCCATGTGTTCTATCCTATTGTTTAAGGTTTCCTTGGTGTTTTTAACTTGGTTTATTGTTTCCTTCATTTCAAGATTTTCTGTTTGTTTTTTTTTTTTTTCAGTATCTCTAACTCTTTTTTGAAATTATCTCTTCCTTCCCGTATTTGGTCCTTTAACTGTTGATTGCTGCGATCATTTAATGCCTGCATTTGCTCTTTCATCTCCTCCTTTAATGCCTGCATTTGCTCTTTCATCTCCTTGTTTGCTTCCCTGATTGTTTTAATTATGTACATTCTGAACTCCCTTTCTGACATTTCTTCTGCTGTGCTGTCATTGGGTTTTATTGATATAGTATCTAGGTTTGTTTGGGACATTTTCTTCCCTTGTTTTCTCATATTGGTTCAGATGTCAGTGGGACTCTGAGATATTGCAGATTTCCTCTATTGGCTTATAGTGTCCCTGCATGTTTCCAGTATATTACCTCCCAGCTTCAGTAGCTTGAAGTCTTGGAGGAACTTGATAAAGCAGTGCTTCCGAAGAAAGCTGCCCCTAGCCCACTACAGGTTCCAGGGCTTGGGGCTGGCTCTGTGTGGAAAGTCTCTCACTGAGGGGCCTGATCCGAGAAGCTGCCCATGTGGAAGGAGCCCACTGCCAGAGTGAGCAGAGCTACCTGGGGAAGACTCTCGCTGCCCTGCCCTGCTCTGATAAGCCACCACTATCCAGGCCTGCCACCCAGGTCGAGCTTCACCCGGTGGGGGACATTCACCCCGTTGCTCTATTTTAGTCCGAGTCTCTCAATGCCTCCCCTTCTTGAATCCTGGGTTCTGGAGTGACAGGAGATGCAGTCACCCTCTAGTCCGCCATCTTGTTTTGCCCCATGGAAAGAGCCTGCCTGATTCATAATTCTTTTTGATGGGTTATCAGCATAGGGTGACCTTAGCACTACAGAACCCCTCTGAAGATCACAAGAAAATTTAGAAATACTGTTGCATCTATGTTACTGATCACACAGAGATTAAATGTTCCATGTGTTTTCAAATTCTAAAATTATTAGATACCCATAATATTCCTGGAAACATAGGTACATCAGTTGTGATATGTAAATTAAAAAGAGATATTAAAGCTGTTAGATTGCTAGTTATAATCATTCAGTATACATAATGTGACTGGCACAGTTTTGTCTGAGATGGCAACTAGTGTATTTATCTGACGTTTTCCTCATCATTACCTGAAGGTACATCATAGGAGTTAAGAGCGTGGTCTGGAAAATCACCAGCATTCTGGTTATTGGATGATCACTGTATCTATGTTGATATCTTCCTCATTTGCCAGTATCTTCACAGGTAAAATGGAGATAATAACAGATATTTTAGTCAGCTTTAGCGTGACTATGACCAGAGTCCCTGACAATAACAACTTGGAGGAATGTTTTTACTGGGGGGTCATGGTTTCAGAGGTCTCCATCTGTAGAATCTGACCCTACTGTTCTGGGTCCAGTGCAGCACATCATGAGGGAAAGGCCCATGGGAGGAAAGCTCAGATCATGGCCAGGTGGGGAGAAGATGGGGGGAGGAAGGACTGCAGGGAAGAGGCAACCTTCCAGGGTACATCCTCAGTGACCTCCTCCAGTCATGCTCCTCCTGCCTACAATTGACACCCAGTCAGTCCATTCAAACTAGGATAGCCTATCAGTTCACTGCCCTCATAATCTAATCATTTGTCTCTGATATTTCTACATTAACAGGTGCTTTGGGGACACATCTTGAATCCAAATCGTAACAGCAGTGTTTATATCTCATGAGTGTTATAGAGTTTATTGGCCAATACCACTATTTGTAATTATTTCTTTTTTTTTTTTTTTTACTTTCAGGAGAAGGATAGCATATGAATGCATACACATGATTGAAGGTATAAATACAAAGCCCTGATTATGACAAATTTTACAAATATGACAGAATGGTCCTGGGTTAGGTTTTCTGCACTATTTTGCATTCTTTGATGAAGGATTTATGAATAAGAGTATGTTTTTTCATATCATTGAGTAATTCTTTGCTGAGATTATTCAATATATTTTGATACTTTCTTCAACTAAATCAATATTGGACTTGAGGTACCTTAATCTGTCATCTGAAAGTCTTTGCTGCTAAACAGTTTCTTAATGGCATTTTTCATCTGAGTATTTCTCAAGGTATAGATGAATGGATTTAACATAGGAGTAATCATAGTATAGAATACAGCAACTTCTTTATCAATGGGTAAAGCAGTTGGAGGTCTCATATACACAAATATACAGGGAACAAAGAACAGGACGACCACTGTGATGTGGGAGACACAGGTGGACAGGGCTTGGCACCTGCTTTCCAGGCTGTGAGTCTTCAGGAAGTGCAGGATGAGCACATAGGAGACCAGCAAGAAGAGGAAGTTTAACAGGCAGATGAACCCATTGTTGGCAGCAACAAAGAGCCCCAGAGTGTGGGTATCAGTGCAGTCCAGATTGAGCAAAGGGTTCAGATCACACATAATGTGATCTATGACATTAGGGCCACAGAAGGGTAGTGGGAAGATGAAGAGGTGCTGGATGGTTGCATGGAGAAAGCCTCCCACCCAGGACACTCCCACTAGCAGCATGCATACTCTCCAGTTTATGATGGTTGCATAGTGCAAGGTCTTGTAGATGGCCACATAGTGGTCACATGACTTTGTTGTAAGCAGAAGGACCTCAGCACCTCCAAATAAATGCCCCCCAAAGATTTGAGTCATGCATGCATGGAACAAAATAGTTTTCCTTTTTTACAGTGAATCTACCATTGGCTTAAGGGTATTGACAGATGCATAGCACGCATCAATAAAGGAGAGATAGGCCAGGAAAAAGTACATGGGGGACCCCAACAATGAGCTGGCTGTGATAGTGATCACAATAAGCATATTTCCTACCAGGCAGATGATGTAGATGAGCAAGAAAATAGCAAATACAATTTTCTGCAACTTTGGATTTTCAGTAAGGCCCAGAAGAATGAACTCTGTCACATTATTCCTATTCTCCATGTACTTCATGTAAAAGTTCTGCACATACCTGAAAAACAAAATTGAACCTTGAATTTGTGAAACTTCTCCATTCTAATAAGTAAATAAATCATGGATTCTATTGAGTCATGAGAATTTATGTGAAGATTTTTGTATTTATATTTTTGAATGAAATGAAAAAAATGTTCTGAGCACCCCTAATTGTCTGAGATGACTCAGAGACTAATTTGAATTCAGAGGTGACACTCATAGTGTAATGTAAACCCCAATAAGATAAGAGGTAGGAGTGGGATGTGACTGCCTTCAAGGTAAAATTAATGAATGTTACCCTTTTTTCCTTAGGAAATGGGGAAGCATTAGAGCTTAATAAGAATAGGAGTCAAGGATGATGGGAACTTAAAGAAGGGGAAATGAGATGTTACTATTGTAATCATCTTTTTGTGTCCTGGATGAAGGAGAGTGGGTTTAAGTAAGGGGTGAGGGGCCAAGATGGCAGACTAGAGGGCGGCTGCATTTCACGCTGCTCCAGGATGCAAGATTCAAAAGAGGAGATAGTGAGAGACTTGGGACCAACTCAAAGCTGCCGGGTGAGTCTCTCCTGTTGGGGAGGCGTCCCAGAAGGGGCGGTAGCCCCGGAACGCAGGGAATTTGTGAAGTGGAGTTGCTCGGCGAGACGCCCCTCCCCCCGCTGGAGCGGTAAACACGGACAACTGGGATCATCGTAGAGGAGGCGGCTCAGCATAGCGCTTGGACTCGAGCAGCCGCTGGGGCTCCGGGTGGCTGCCTGGGGAGGAGCTGCGTGGCGAGCTGTTTGGACCCAGAGTGACCGCTTCCGAACACCGGGGGGTTGCCCGGAGGAAGAGGAGAGGCCCGGCGGGTCGCTTGGGTCTAGGAGTGACTGCATCAGAGCCACGGGCGGTTGCCAGAAGAGGAGCTGCGTGGTAAACTGTTTGAACCCAGAGCGAGCGCTCCTGAGTGCCGGGAGGTTGCCCGGAGGAAGAGGAGGAGCGGGGCGTGTCGCTTGACCTGGGAGTGACTGCATCAGAGCTGCGGGCGGTTGCCAAAGGAGGAGCTGCGTGATGAGCTGTTTGAACTCGGAGCAGCTGCTCCAGAACACTGGTGGCCTGCCTGGAGGAGGAGAGCGGTGGGATGCTTAGCCTGGGAGTGACTGCATCAGAACCACAGGCGGTTGCCAGAGGAGGAGGCGAGTGGTGAGCTGATTGGACTAAAAGCAACCGCTCCTGAACACCGGTGGCCTGCCTGGAGGAGGAGCGTGGTGAGTCACCTTGTCTCGGAGCCACCGTTCCTGAACACCTGGGGGGCTACCCCAAGGATGAGGAGGAGGAACAGGGTGGGTCACTTGGACTTGGAGTGACTGCCTAGGGCTACGGGTGGTAAGCGGGAGGAGGAGACCCGAAGTGAGTTGTTTGGATTCCTAGTGACTGCATCGGAAACCGGGCGGCTGTCCGGAGGAGGAGGTGTGTGGCGGGCCTCTGTGTCTCGGAGCTATTGTACGGGGCTCCAGGTGTTGGCTCAGGGGAGGGGCTGCATAGCCAGGCGATTGGTGCAGAGCAGGGTCCCAGGAGCTAGGTGGCTTCTTGCTGGAAGAGCCGCACAGAGACACGCCTAGGGGCGGAGCGAAGTTTCCAGGGCTGCGGGCAGATTCTCTGGGAGAGGCAGCCTAAGGAGACTCGCCTGCGAAGGGTGAGGCTCCCAGGCCCAGGACGTAGGTCCGGGCCCCTGGGATCATTGCAGAAGAAGACAGCCCAGCCCAGGAGGTAGTTGTAGATTGAGGGGAACCTCTAGGAGGGCAACTGACTAGCGAGACGTCCCCACCGAGTGACTCTTCCCGGCCGGGGGAGGTTTTCCCACAGGGAAGGTAAAGCCAGAGACATAGTCACAAACAGGCCTTGCCTCAGCCCACAGTCTACTTCCCCATTGGATGACCATTGGTCAACAAGTGGAGGCACCTCCGCCCACTAGCAGGGAATATACGCCACCTGAGGGTTACCACACCTAGAGAGGCAGCTTCTTCGTGGAGCTCTGCATTATCAACCTCCTCCAAGACTTCAGGCTACTGAAGGACAAGAGGGGATATACTAGCAATCTTCAGGGACATTATAAGTTGATAGAGGAAATCTGCAATATCTTAATGACCCACTGATCCCTGAACAATATGAGAAAACAAGGGAAGAAAATGCCCCAAACAAATCTAGATGTTACATCAATAAAATCCAACGACAGCATGGCAGAAGAAATGACAGAAAGGGAGTTCAGAATGTACATAATTAAAATGATTAGGGAAGCAAACGAAGAGATGAAAGAGCAAATGCAGGCATTGAACGATCGCACCAATCGACAGTTAACAGAGCAAATTCAGGAAGCAAAAGATCATTTCAATAAAGAGTTAGAGATATTGAAAAAAAACCAAACAGAAATCCTTGAAATGAAGGAAACAATAAACCAAATTAAGAACTCCATAGAAAGCATAACCAATAGGATAGAACAGCTGGAAGACAGAACTTCAGATATTGAAGACAAAATATTTAACCTCGAAAACAAAGTTGAACAAACAGAGAAGATGGTGAGAAATCATGAACAGAGTCTCCAAGAACTATGGGATATCATGAAAAGGCCAAATTTGAGAATTATTGGGATTGAGGAAGGCTTAGAGAAACAAACCAAAGGAATGAACAATCTATTTGAAGAAATAATATCAGAAAATTTCCCAAATCTGAAGAATGAAATGGAAAATCAAGTCCAAGAGGCTTATAGGACTCCAAATACACAAAATTACAACAGACCCACACCAAGGCACATTATAATGAAAATACCTAACATACAAAATAAAGACAGAATTTTAAAGGCTGTGAGAGAAAAGAACCAAATTACATTCAGGGGGAAGCCAATACGGATATCAGCAGATTTTTCAATCCAGACCCTAAAAGCTAGAAGGGCCTGGAACAACATTTTTCAAGCGCTGAAAGAAAATGGATGCCAACCAAGAATCCTATACCCAGCAAAACTTACCTTCAGATTTGATGACAAAATAAAATCCTTCCACGATAAACAAAAGCTAAAAGAATTTACAAAAAGAAAGCCAGCATTACAGAACATTCTCAGCAAAATATTTCATGAGGAAGAGATAAAAAACAAAGAAGCTAATCAGCAAAGGGAGGAATTATCCTAAAGGAACTGTCAAATAAAGGAGGAACCAAGATGTGTCAAAAATTTTAAATATGAACCAAATGACTGGGAATACAAGTCATATCTCAATAATAACCCTGAATGTTAATGGCCTGAATTCATCAATCAAAAGACATAGACTGGCAGATTGGATTAAAAAGAAAGATCCAACAATATGTTGCCTGCAAGAGACTCACCTCATAGAAAGAGATAACCATAGACTAAAGGTGAAAGGATGGGGAAAAACATACCATGCACATGGGCTCAGCAAAAAAGCTGGAGTATCCATCCTCATTTCAGATAATATGGACTTCAAGCCAATGTTAGTTAGAAGGGATAAAGAAGGACATTTCATACTGCTTAAGGGAAGCATAAATCAGCAAGATATAACAATCATAAACATCTATGCCCCAAACAGTGGCTCATCCATGTATGTTAAACAAATCCTTCTCAATTTTAGAAACCAAATAGACCATAACACAATAATACTAGGTGATTTTAACATGCCTCTTTCACCACTGGACAGATCTTCCAAACAAAAATTGAACAAAGAAACCATAGATCTCAATAACACAATCAATAATTTAGACTTAACAGACATTTATAGAATATACCATCCAACCAAGAGCGAATACACTTTCTTCTCAGCAGCACATGGATCCTTCTCTAAAATAGACCATATATTATGCCACAAAGCTAATGTCAGCAAATACAAGAAGATAGAGACACTACCTTGTATTCTATCAGATCATAATGGATTGAAGTTACAAATTAATGAAAGAGTAAAAAACAGAAACTACTCCAACACCTGGAGATTAAACAATATGCTATTATATGATGAATGGATAACAGAAGATATTAGGAAGGAAATTAAAAAATTCTTAGAGGTAAACGAGAACAAAGAAACAACATATCAAAATCTCTGGGACACTATGAAAGCGGTACTTAGAGGAAGATTTATTTCATGGAGCGCATTTAATAAAAGAAGTAAAACTCAAAAAATAAATGACCTAACACTACAGCTCAAAGCCCTGGAAAAAGAAGAACAGACCAACACCAAAAGTAGTAGAAGACAGGAAATAGTTAAACTGAGAGCTGAAATCAACGAAATTGAAACGAAAGAAACAATACAAAAAATTGACAAAATAAATAGTTGGTTCTTCGAAAAAATAAACAAAATTGATAAACCTTTAGCCACACTAACAAAGAGAAGAAGAGAGAAAACCCAAATCACTAAAATTCGGAATGAACAAGGAAATATCACAACAGACACGACCGAAATACAAAACATAATTAGAAGCTATTTTGAAAATCTATACTCCAACAAAATAGAAAATTTCGAAGACATCAACAGGTTTCTAGAGACATATGAATTGCCTAAACTGAACGAGGAGGACATACACAATTTAAATAGACCAATTTCAAGTAATGAAATAGAAGAAGTCATCAAAAGCCTACCAACAAAGAAAAGTCCAGGACCAGATGGGTTCTCAGCCGAGTTCTACAAAACTTTTAAAGAAGAGCTCATTCCAATACTTCTCAAAGTATTCCAGAAAGTAGAAGAGGAGGGAACTCTCCCAAACTCATTCTATGAAGCCAATATTACCCTGATTCCTAAACCAGACAGAGACACATCGAGGAAAGAAAATTTCAGACCAATATCCTTAATGAACATCGACGCAAAAATTCTAAACAAAATTTTAGCAAATTGCATACAAAAACATATTAAAAAGATAGTGCACCATGATCAAGTGGGTTTCATCCCAAGGTTGGTTCAACATCCAGAAATCAATAAATGTAATTCACCATATCAATAGACTTAAAGTCAAGAATCACATGATTATTTCGATAGATGCAGAAAAAGCATTTGATAAAATACAGCACCCCTTCATGCTCAAAACACTAGAAAAAATAGGGATAGTGGGAACATTCCTTAACATTGTAAAGACCATCTATGCTAAACCCATTGCTAATATCATTCTAAATGGTGAAAAACTGAAAGCATTCCCTCTAAAAACTGGAACAAGGCAGGGATGCCCTCTTTCACCACTTCTATTCAATATCGTCCTTGAAACTCTAGCCAGAGCAATTAGACAGACCAAAGAAATTAAAGGGATACGAATAGGAAAAGAAGAACTCAAACTATCCCTGTTTGCTGATGATATGATGGTATACTTAGAGGAACCAGGAAATTCCACCAGAAAACTTTTAGATCTCATAAGTGAATTCAGTAAAGTAGCGGGATATAAGATCAATGCACATAAATCTAAGGCATTTTTATATATAAGCGATGAATCTTCAGAAAGAGAAATTAGGAAAACTACCCCATTCACAATAGCTTCGAAAAAAATAAAGTATTTGGGAATCAATCTCACAAAAGAGGTGAAAGACCTCTACAATGAGAACTACAGAACACTAAAGAAAGAAATTCAAGAAAACCTTAGAAGATGGAAAGATCTCCCATGTTCTTGGATAGGAAGAATTAATATTGTCAAAATGGTCATACTACCAAAAGTGCTATACAGATTCAATGCAATTCCAATTAAAATCCCAATGATGTACCTTACAGAAATAGAGCAAGCAATTATGAAATTCATCTGGAAGAATAAAAATCCCAGAATAGCTAAAGCAATCCTTGGCAGAAAGAGTGAAGAAGGGGGTATCGCAATACCAGATCTTCAACTCTACTACAAAGCAATAGTAACAAAAACGGCATGGTATTGGTACCAAAATAGAAAGGTGGATCAATGGTACAGAATAGAGGACACGGACACAAACCCAAATAAATACAATTTTCTCATACTAGACAAAGGTTCCAACAATATGCAATGGAGAAAAGATAGCCTCTTCAACAAATGGTGCTGGGAGAATTGGAAATCCATATGCAACAGAATGAAACTAAACCCATATCTCTCACCATGCATGAAACTAAACTCAAAATGGATTAAGGATCTCGGAATCAGACCAGAGACCTTGCATCTTATAGAAGAAAAAGTAGGTCCAAAGCTTCAACATGTCGGCTTAGGAACAGACTTCCTCAACAGGACTCCCATAGCACAAGAAATAAAAGCAAGAATTAATAACTGGGATAGATTCAAACTAAAAAGCTTTCTCTCAGCCAAGGAAACTATCAGCAATGCAAAGAAAGAGCCTACAGAGTGGGAGAAAATCTTTGCCAATCATACTTCAGATAGAGCGCTAATCTCCAGAATCTATAAAGAACTCAAAAAACTCTACACCAAGAATGTAAATAATCCAATCGACAAATGGGCTAAGGAAATGAATAGACACTTCACAGAAGAAGATATACAAGCAATCAACAAACATATGGAAAAATGTTCAACATCTCTAGTAATAAGAGAAATGCAAGTCAAAACCACCCTAAGATTCCATCTCACCCCAATTAGAATGGCAATTATCAAGAATACAACCAACAACAGGTGTTGGCGAGGATGTGGAGAGAAAGGTACACTCTTACATTGCTGGTGGGGCTGCAAATTAGTGCAGCCACTCTGGAAAGCAGTGTGGAGATTCCTTAGAAAACTTGGAATGGAAACACCATTTGACCCAGCTATCCCACTCCTTGGCCTATACCCAAAGGACTTAAAATCAGCATATTACAGAGATACAGCCACATCAATGTTCATAGCTGCTCAGTTCACAATAGCCAGATTGTGGAACCAACCTAGATGTCCTTCAACTGATGAATGGATAAAGATAATGTGGTATATATATACAATGGAATATTACTCAGCCATAAAGAACGATAAAATTATGGCATTTGCAGGCAAATGGATGAAACTGGAGAATATCATGCTAAGTGAGATAAGCCAATCTCAAAAAACCAAAGGAAGAATGATATCGCTAATAAGTGGATGATGACACATAATGGGGGGTGGGAAGGGTTAGTGTTGGGGTTGGAGTTGGGTTTAGGGAGGGGGGCAGGAATGGAGGAAGGAAGGACTGTATAGATGGAGGGGAAGGGTGGGAGGGGAGGGGGGGAAGGGAAAAAATGGCAGAATGAATCAAACAACATTACCCTATGTAGATTTATGATTACACAAATGGTATGCCTTTACGCCATGTACAGACAGAGAAACAACATGTATCCCATTTGTTTACAATTTTATAATAAAAAAAAAAAAGTAAGGGGTGAATGCCAGAGATCATAATTCATGTAGCAGACTAATGATAACAATTGATGTAAAGAGAGGAGGATGACACTTAGGGAAATGCAACCAATGTACAAAAGAGCAACTATAAATTAATTCATAAAACTTCTTGAATAAATCTAATAACTTTGTGATACCTAATTATAAAACAAATGGTATTTGTTCTACCAAGTGCTTCACATGCACAATTCCTCTTAATATTTGAGGTAGCCTGTGTGACTGGGGTTGTTGCATCCTTCTTATAGGTAAGGAAATCTCAGAAACTAATATGTATAAGTACAATAATCTTGAATTGACATGTGTTCTAAGTGTTTTGTGAACATGTACTGATCTAGTTCTCACAACAAAGTGAATGGATAATGCTGTTATTTTTATACCCACCTTTATACTTATTTATATATTCACAGAGGAGTTTAGGATCCTATTCCAGAACAAGTAATTAATAAGTAGCAGAGTCAAGAAGATAAAAAATAGATCATTAGTGTTTTTTTTTTTTTAAAGATGGAGTCTTATGACGCTCCTCAGACTGACATTAAAATTGTGATCCTCCTCCATCAGCCTTCTGAGTAGGTGGAATTATCGGTATGTACCTCTTCGTCTGGCTTCAAGTTAGTCCAATTTTTATTCATTTTTTTGTTCTTCAGTTCTTTAACATATATTGTTCTCCTTTTACCCTTAACCTATTAATTCCATACTATGTTATACTAAACAATGTGGAACTACTTCAGAGGAAAGTGTATACAAAGCAATATTATCAGCAGACACACAGACACATAATAATGCATTTGAACTCCCAAATATTAAGCAAATGAGTGTTTCTTCATTTTGGAAGGGTGCTTTTCATTGGCCTGCCCTCACACCCAGTTCTTCCTTCTCTAACCATTATAAAATATGGACCCCAGAGTCACCTAGAAAATGTAAACAACCCACATGGTGGTTAAGAGAGAGACTGGTTTGACAGTCAGTAGGACCAGATTTACATCTTGTTTCTCTGCTTACAACTTCTTTTACTAGGTACATTTCCTGACCCTGTACACATCTGTGTTATCACTTATAAAGTGAGGGTGACAATATCACCTCATAGATGTTTTGAGAATTGATTGTTACATGAGCACATGAATTACAGTTTTGGGGACACATATACGATTTTCATTTATTTCTATAGCTGTGTATGCAATCAGAAAAGCTAAATGGACAGTTTGAACAAGAATACAGAGATATTTTTAAGCCTTCAGTCAGCTCAGGAGTAATCCTTTGCATTACTGCTTTTAAAGAAGACATAGAGACCTGTTCTAACCACAGCAATTCATCCCAGAAAGACTTCTTATTTGTACTAGGGCTCTGTAGCTGATGATTTGTGTCATTTAATATTTACATCTAAGTTTTCTGTGTGTTAGAAGTGTACTTAAATTTTGTTTTTATCTGCACAATTAGTCTTGGTTATTAAATGAGGTATCTCATGGCAAATTAACTTTTCTTGTTGTTAGAGGGCTGGATTTTATACACAGCTTCATCACTATGAGTCTCAAATTGTCTAATGCTAAATTTGTTCAGTGATATTTACTATCTTTTTTAAAAGTGGGATGAGGATGAACTGTCCTATAACAGTATTCAACAAATGGCATTTTGACCATATTTAATAAATATACAAAAGAAATGATCTCTGAATATGATAAATTACAAAATTAATAAACATCAGCACTGTTGAAAAATCTTACCTTAGTAGTTTAGATGATTTTAATTGTATTTTGAGTGTTCAGAAAAAATTTCATCTTCAAAGAGACCTCCTCTTGAAATAAGAATTTTACATGAAGTGGAAGTACACTTCCAAAGAGTCTATTCAGGTAACCTAACATCAAATCAAAAGTTACTGATGTGTCTTTAAAATTCTTTCCTTTTAAATTAAAGCCTAAATTATTTTAACAGAAAATCTGTGATTTGAATTTAGAATGGATTCACTTGATTACTGAGAGATGAAAATCATTCTGTTGCTCTGGTTCAGCAGGACAGAAGGCAGGAGTTTGGAAGGAAAAGTCTTCAAATGGGTCACTCATGATGAATCTTGCTCTAGATGAATTAACTACAATAAAAATATTGTCAACTCACAATACCAGGATATTTTAAAGAAGTTTCCAGAAGGACCTGGGGACCTTACTTATACCTGTGCTTTCTCTCCAAGGAATTATATCTCTTGATGGATATAAATCACCTTAGAAGCAGATATTCTAGAAAGATATATTTGAAAATCACCAACCTCTGAATGGGAAAGGCATTCCCTGAAGTTGGAACATAACTTCTTTCCTATCTGAAACTGAATTGTTAGGAAAACTGAATGCCTTGTAAATAGGATTGTAGCATAAATCCAGTGTGGGTACAAGTATGTAGTTTCCCTGATCATGTGTGTCATAGAGATAATTTTTTTCTTATCAATATTAAATCCTTTCTGGAAACCCACTGTGAATCACTTGAGAACTAAAGAAGTGAAGGCATATTAATGACAGCTATTTTAAAGTTTTTAACTAAACATGCTGCTTTTCCTGATTTTCAGTGTTTAGGAAGTAGACAGAAACCTAAGAAGGGTCTAAGTAACAGTGCTCTCTGGGACTCAGCATGGAATGACAAGCAGCATTACGGATTTAGAGAGTCATTTAAAACACAGTAAGAGAGTTCCGCTCATTCCATAGTTTGTCAGTTGGAAAAATTTCTGTTACTTATTTGCCATTTTGTCATTTTAGGAGGTCTGTGCATTTTTTATTTTTTAAAAACCATTTATTTGAGATAATTAGCATACAAAATGCTGTACATGTATAACATGTACAGCCTGATGTCTTGAGAGATACACATACACATGTGAAACTGTCACCACAACTATGCCATGAAACTCTCATCACCTATCTGATCACCTTCAAATGTGTCTGCCCAACTTCTTTTTTATGTTGTTGAAGATGATGATGAGAACATCTAACACAAAATCTGCCCTTTGAATAGTATTTTAAGTATACTCGACAGTATCCATCAGTATAAGCACAATGGTGTTTAAATCCCTAGAATTTATTCATGTCGTGCAACCAAATCATCATACCCTTTAATTGGCATCTCCCTCCTCCCCTCTCCCCAGCTCTTGAAAATGACAGTCCCACTCCCTATTTCTCTGAGTTAGACTATGTTAGATTTATCCTCAAGTGATATCACCTTGTATATGCCCTTTTGTGCCTGGCTTATTTTTCTTAACATAAGGTTTTCTGGGTTGATCCAAGATATTCTAAATGACAGGACTTTCTTTGTTTTTCTTTTTAATAATGCATTATATTTATATATAATATCAAAACCCATTTTGACATAATTATACAAGCATGGACCATAACCTGCTCCATTTTCAGTTCCCCATCTTCCTGTTTCTCTCCACTCCTTACTCCCCTTGTTCCACCTCCTGTACTCTATTAGTCTTCCTTTTATTTTTTTAGGTTTTAAAATTGATGCTTTATAGATATACCTAAAGGAGAAATTCCCTGTGGTATGTTAACATATATGAACGTACTGTAATTTGGTCAATTTTATTACATCATTCCTTCCTTTTCCTGTCCCTCTTCCTCCCTTCCCCACACCTTTGTTCCCCTCAATCCCCTTCCTCTGCTCCACTAATTTTCCTTCTATTTTTATGGGATTTCCCTTGTCTTTCCCCCTGGATTTTTGTCTAGCCTCATGAAGAAAGAGAAAATATTGGACTGTTGACTTTCTGAATCTGGTTTATTTCACTGAGGATGATGTTCTCTACTTCCATCCACTTACCAGCAAATGTCTTTGAGACTGAGTAAAACTTCATTGTGTGTATACCAATTTTCTTTATCCACAAATCTGTTGATAGGCACCTGAACTTGTTCCATAACTTGGCTGTCATGGGTTATGCTGCTATAAACATTGATGTGCCTATATCACTATAGTAAGCTAACTGTACTTTTGAATATATACTAAAGAGTGATATACATGGGTGATTTTGTGGTTTCATTCCTAGTGTTTTGAAGAATATCCATACTGCTTTCCAAAGTGATATTCATTCACTTGAAGTATTCTGCTTAAATATGTCAAGTAAGAACTCATTTAGGATTGCTATAGTATTTCACTACTAGGAAGCCTAAAATCAGCCAATCAAGATTATAGGTCTTTTCAGGTCAGCAGATTTTTTCTTTAACTCCCTTGTTCACTTGTTACTGTTTAGGGGTATTGGGTTCATTTTCTCTGACAAATAATTGAGGAATAAAACACAGAGAGAGAAAGCAGCAGGTCTATTGCAAAAGTGACAGAGACATACTTCTCCAAGAAGTCAGAAATCTAGTGGGGTAGTTTTGGCTTGTTCTTTTCATGGTCTCTGGAATTTCCTCCTTTCCTTATCTTCTCCCCTGTCCACACTCTCCTCATTATTATTGATTGGTGTCCCCTCTGTCCACTCACCTGTTTTAGTTTTTCTATTGCATCCCTACTAGGGGCAGGAGTACCACCATGTCAGTCTGATTGGATCCTCCCGTGCCCAGAAGCACTTTCATCATGCAAACCCTCTCCACACTCCTTTGTCCTGGCCCTTCTCCTGACCTCCTTACTCACCATCTTGCCCTGGCTCTAAGCCCTTCTATCCTCCCTCACACTGCAGTAGCTACAACACCAAAACCTGGGAGATGGAGTGCTTCCACTTGGCCCTTGCCTTCCCTGGGCCAATTATTCACTTTGCACTTAGTTTCCAGTCCAGGGACCACAGATTCCACTGGGTGGTTTCTCTGACAGGGATGAGCATTCACAGAAGTCTTCAGGGATGTCAGGGCTCCTCTCACAAACTTACTACTCACAGTTGTGATGGAGGTTAGTGTTCTGGACTCTCCTAGGATGGGTGAGTAGGTCTTAAGTGACAAATCACACTGCATTCTGATTTCTCAGTGTCTTAGGATCCCTTTCTAGTTCACTCACTGTGAGCCTCATTTGGTCCTTGTTCCAGGCAAATAAATGGAGTTCCTTTCAATTCCCTGAGCTGCAGTGCTAAAGAAGCAATCTTTGTTTAGTGGAGCCTGTATCAGTAAATTTGGCTCCTATTCAAATTTATGTTTATTTCATCATTCTTGCATATTCTTAACATGTTAACACATGTACTCCTGCCTTCATGTCTGCATAAATTAGAAAGATCATGAACCCTTTGGAGTATATTTCACCTTTACATGGTCACACACTGAGATTCTTTAGGATTCTGCTGGGACTTGAGTCCAGTTAGAGATCTAGGAATCAAGAAGGGGTTAGGAGTCAGTCCTATAGAGAGTCAGCCTTGCCTCAGGGAAACTTCCTCAGGGGGCAGCCACTATGATTTCTTCATGCACTGTTGCAGCATTCCTTAGACAGGCTGGGAAGACTAACTACTGGTGGTTGCAGAGTTCCTCTGCTGGAGGTGGAGAGGCCCTTTTCACTTGCAAATTCACTCAGTTCTCTCCATTCTATCTTCTCAGTTCCCTCATCTATCTAGTGATGGAAGCTAGAACCTGGATCTCACTCATGACTCCTCCCTTTCTAATATTCCTCATTAATGGATTATTTTGTCTATAACTTCTAAATATATGGGGAACTATTTCTCTATTTCAGTTTATGATAATGAACCTGAAGTGGGATTTCTATGAATGTGTCATATGGAAGCAGGGACTGAAGGAGTGTTATGAAAGAGGGAGAAAATATGTGGTGCCATGGAGTCAGGCTTTAGCCTGGGCCTTGGCAGCTCTGGAGTGCTCATTGCATGATCTGAAGCTCAGTCCCATCCCTGATGCCCATCCAATAAGGAAGACAAGCTTTTGAGAAAAAAGAAAAAAGAAGCTTCATTGATTTGCTAGAGAAAGAGAAACACAAGGGAACTTCTGTCCTAGAGTCTGTGATTCCCTCCATCAGCAGCAACAGAGGATTTTAACGAGTTGATTCATAGGAATCATGTTTTTCTCCTGAGATTAGGAGGAGGGATTATGGAGAAGAGATTAGGGAGAGAAAGAGGAAAAGGAGAAAAAATATGTCTGTTTAAAAGCAGCAAGGGCTATATCCAAAGCATGAAGTCGACCATGCTGAAAATTGTAGTACATTTTTTTTTTCTACAGGGGGCAGGAGGACACACAACCTTTTTAACACTCTCTTGAAAGTCTTATTTTTCCACTTAGGGTCATAAAATAGTGAAATAATCCCTGGATAAAAATCTCCTACTTTCTTTGTTGTAGTTGCCAAGAGAAGGTTAAGGCTGTGAACTCTTAGCAGTCCAGAGTCACAGCACCTGGATCTTGTGCACAGTGACCTGGTGGTGGAATTTGAGCATAATTCAAGTATCCACCACACTCTGCTCTCCACCAGCAGGATCAGAGTTCAATCCCAGCGTTTCACACTAGATCATTATATTAGTTTCTACCCTTCTCCTGCCCATCATCCACCTCTGTAGATTAATCACACTGGGGCCAGGTTTTGTAATCTGAGATACAATCAAATCATTCACCATCTAAAAAATACTTTCTATATTTCACCCAAAGTTTCTGCCTTTAAACTTTTACACAAATTTGAGATCTTTTTTGATCTTGCCTGTTCTTGTCTCATTCTCAGGAGTACAATTTATCTTTACACTAACTTGATGTTCAACTTGGTGCCTGGCACTTGGGTTTCTGTAAACAAATGTTGAATAAAAATATAAATTAATAACCACAACCATGTTGAATGACTTAGTTTTCCTGCATATTTTGTTTTTAACTTACCTGTCATAGGAATGCTTTGATCCAACCTCTTGACCCTTCAATCACCTTACCCATTTTAATCCCATGAGTGCCATTTTTGTCTTTCCTTTTGTCTTTCCCATCTGTCCCCCCTCCCCAGGTCTTTGTTCATTGTCCATCCATTATGTCTTCATAGGACCCTGTCCATCTTAACATGTACATATAACACTCAGCAGTACTTTTCTACTCCCTTCTGGTGTCTCTCACTTAAGTACCATGAAAGAAGAACTTAGGCATGTTTTATTCACCTTAGAAGTCCCTCCATATATTAATATTTTTGGAATCAAATCTTGGAGTTTATTAATGAGTGAAGGAGGTTTTGAATGAAACAAAAAATAATCCTGAAATTGCTATTGTAATAGACAGAGGTACTTATTGGACAAAGTAGGTTTTACTAATGAAATGTGATCTCCAAATAATAGAAAAATCATACACAGCCCACATGCAGATGATAATAAAATCTTTCTAGGAGAATATCACAATACAATATTTGATCATATGCTAAGAAACTCAGTTCTAAGTTCTTTCTCATTCCTCAGTTTACACAAGGGTAAACACAAATTTTGATTTCCCTTAGAGGTCAGTCTGAATCAAATGATGACAGAAAAACATCTGTAGTCTTCAGTAGTCTTTTTTATTTACTGTATATTTTATTTATGTTACTTTAGACATTCATTTTTCATTCACTAGATATCAGAGGCAAAATGTTGTGCTACATTGCAGACAATATTGTTTGCTATCAGGCAAGTACTTAATGGAGCCTAGCTGTGCTTATTAAACTAGAAGTACCTGTCTGACATTCAAGCATGTTTTTATTGGTTCACCCCTCATTCTCATGTATTATCATAGTAGAGCAACCTGAGTATAATGAGCCTTTCTGAAGACTATGAGAAAATTTGTTTGAATCTACATTACTTGCTAATCAAAGATCAATGTTACTTCAGGTTTGTAGCCCTAAAGTCCTTCAAAATATATTACTGTCAATTGTATATATATTTATATGAAGTTTTTTTTATGAAAATCATTAGATATTTATGTGTATAAATTCAACTATTACACGCAGTGTGTCCAATATTCTTTTCTTCATAAATGGTAATTAGTGCAATAATATGATCTATTTATTATAATCACTTGTCCTTGTAAGATAGAAATTAAGTGTATGAGTCAATAAATCTATCATACTCTATTTGTAGTATGTGTTCAGATAATTTCTTTTGTCAGTTTCCTGACAGATAAAATAGGGATAGTAATTGTGCTGTGCTTATTTCTTTTGAGTGTTATAATCATTTCTATGCAATACTGACATATTTAGTTTTTAATTTTTATTTTTAACTTACACAGCATATGAATCAATGTGTGGAAATGAAGATAGCAAAAGCAATCCCTGATTTGATAAAAGTTCCCAAAAATGCAGAGTGGTTGTAGTTATTTCCCTTTCTCTGAACTAATTTTTCCTTTCTTGAAAGCAGAGAATTTTTGTTTGTTTTTGATTTTAATTCTTGGTGTTTTACATTTGTGAATAATACTGGGATTCATGATGTGAATTAACATACACACACACACACACACAAAACATAATTTGCTAAATCTCCTGAGATTGATCGAAAGAATTTTTTAATGAAAAAAATGTTTCTCTTTTAAGTGCTGCTTGCTAAGATCATTCAAAGGGGACTTTCCTCAGTTAAATCAGTGTTGGTCTTCAGGCATATTTATTTGTCCAACAAAGAAACTTCCTAGTAAATAATTTCCTAATGGTACTTTTCATCTGGGCATTGCTTAAGGTGTAGATCAAAGGATTTAACATGGGAGTTATCATCATGTAGAAAACAGCAACTGCCTTATCAATAGGTAAAGTAACTGGAGGTCTCAGGTACTCAAATAAGGAGGGAAAAAAGAATAAAAGGATCACTGTGATGTGGGAGACATGGGTAGAGAGGCCTTTGGGCCTGCCCTCCATGCTCTGTGTCCTCAGGGAGCACAGGATGACCACATAAGAGACCAACAGGAGGAGGAAGATTAGCAGACAGATGAACCCACTGTTGGCAATCACAAAGAGTCACAGAATATGGCTATCAGTGCAGGCCAGATTGAGTAAAGGGGTCAGATCACACATAAAGTGATCGATGACATTAGGGCCACAGAAGGGTAGTTGGACAATGAAGAGGAGTTGGATGGTTGCATGAAGAAAGCCTCCCATCCAGGACACTCCCCCTAGCAGCATGCACACTCTCCAGTTCATGATGGTTGCATAGTGCAAGGGCTTGCAGATGGCCACATAGCGGTCATAGGCCATCACTGTGAGCAGAATTATCTCAGCACCTGCAAAAATGTGTTCTCCAAAAACTTGGGCCATACATCCATTGAACAGAATGGTCTTCTTTTCAAGGAGTGAATCCACGATTAGTTTAGGGGTACTGACAGAGGGATAGCAGGCATCAATAAAGGAGAGATAGGCCAGGAAAAAGTACATAGGTGAACCAAACAATGGGCTGCCAATGATAGCTATCACGATGACCAAATTTCCTAACATTGTGATGATGTAGATGAGCAAAACACAGCAAATATAATTTTCTGCGTCTTTGGGTTTTCTGTAAGTCCCAGAAGAACAAACTCTGTCACATTTCTGTTCATCATGTACTTCCTGTGCAACTTTATTACATTACCTGAAAAAAATATTTAAAAACCCTTGGATTTATAAAACTTCTCTATGGTAATGAAACATAAAAGCCTGAATTCTATTGTGCTGTAAAATCTGATGAGTTTTTTTCTTTATTAATAGGATTTTCTTTTAAGGTAAACATTCCATGTTTTTCCATATGAGCCAAAAGTCTCCTGAGTTTTAATAATTTTGCCAGAAGATATGAATGAGAAACTTATAGACACATAAGTAGAAGCCCATCTGAATACACTGAATTTTCTGTGAAGATAAGGAGACTAAATATGAGTAACAATCTGCACAGATTGTGGCAATGAAGTCTATTAAGGTGGCAGAATATGGATGCAATGGTCATCTTTGAAGAGTTAATAATTTTCAATTTGATTTTTAGGAAGAAGAAAACTGCAAAACACAACTGAGAAAATGAGTGCAACTATGACAAGAAACTTGAGTAAGGGGGAATATGGGGCATTACTCTTATAAATGCCATTGTGCATGCTGGATGAGAAAAGATGGAGGTTCAGTGAATAATGGAAGCCAAATTCAAAAACCCCAGGTAGCAGACACTCCCTGAGAGCTGATGTAAAGGACAGCAGTGCAACAGTGATGGAATGTAGGCATAAAAAATTCCTGTGAAATAATTCATAATGCTGGATGACTAAACCCAGGGACTTCATAACAGCCAATGCCACATTACTTTGCAATATTTGTTCTCTATGTTTCATGGTACAAGGTGCTTTGCTCACATGATTCTTTTTAATACTTAACCTGTGTGGTACATACTATTTCATTGCACAGATAAAAAATCAATCTTGGAGATAAATGTTTGCCGTGGTGGAACAATGGCAATGTTGACCAAAACCCATTGAACTCTTCAGGAGTTCTAAGACCTTTTGCAGATGCCTGCTGTTTTAATCTTCACTGTAAGACTACGCATTGCTGACTACCATTGCTCTACAGACTTTTGTTCTTCGAATTCTTAACATGTATTACCCTTGAAATTCTCAGCTTTAACTAATACACCATATATTGCCATGCTGTAGAAATGTTTATGAGTATTCCTCATTTGGCATGAACATAATTATTACAATTTATTAAATGCTACCTTGGAGACAATTTTACAGAAGTAATTTCATCAGTGGACACAGATAGTAACACATTTGAACCCTCAAATATTAAGAAAATAAATCTTTTTCCATTTTTGGAGGAGTACCTTTGTCCTCATCTGTCTCTCACAAACAATTCTTGCTTCTCCAATACCATTATAAAGTGGATTACAGACCCTGTTGGAAAATCCAAATTTGTCACAGTGTTTGAGGATATTGGCATGAGTATCAGGGAAAACCTGATTAGAATCCTGGCCCTTCCATTTGCAAGTCTTCTTTCCTGGGCTAAGTTTTTTAGCAAAGCACACATCTACATCATCTATCTATGGAATAAAAATTAAGAATATCATCTCATGGGTTGTTCTGATAATTCATTTATATGAAAACATTCTGAGGGCATGTATATGACATTTTTTTATGTTTAACTTCAAGTGTATGCACTCAGCAGATGTATGGAATTAACACACTGAGCAGTGAAAGAATTCTCTCTAATACTACTTGTGAAGAAGCCAAAGGGACCTATATTATCCGTAGTCATTGATCCTAGAAAGAGTTCTACATGTGTTCTTTTTACTCAGTATGAAATGTATTTGTCTTCTACTATTCATATTTAGGTCTTTTGTGTGGGAGGTGCACGTACATTTTGTCTTCACCTCAGTGAATTGTTTTAGTTGGCAAAATACTGTGTCATGGTAAAATACTGATTCTATTTGCTGGAGAAATACTGCTTCATCTTTGTGAGTATTGAACTGTCCACTGTTAAATCAGGTTAATGAGGTTTATTATCTCTCAAAAAATTAGGTAGAGGCAAAATAGTTCATGATTATATTTAAAAATCTTGAAAAGTAATAATTACAGTAAATGAAATCTAGCAATAATGAGCACCAGCTCTGTTGAAGAACTTACCTTAGTAGTCTTAGAGGATTTTAATGATGCTGGAAGGTGTTCAGAAGCAATCTCATATTCAGAGTGACCTACACTTAGAGTAAGAATCTTTTGATATTTAAATATAAGACAGAATTGAAAGAGGTTTTTCAGATAATCCTATATCAAATCAAAAGATACTAAGGAAGTGTCTCTATAAGTTCAAATCTTTCCTTCCCAAACCAAACTTTGAATGTCTCACAGAAAACTCAGGGTTAGAATTCAGAATGGATTCACTTGATTCACTACAGAAACATGATCTGGTCTTCAGGGCAGGAGATAGAAAGTTTGAAGGAAAAACATGCAAATGGGTCTCTCTAGTCATGGTGATACTTGCTCTTGAAGAACTGACTACTACAAAAAATATTTCCTCTTACACTATCTGGGTATTTAAAGATGATTCCACAAAGACTGTTGTTCCTTGCTGGTAGCTGTGCTTTCTCTCCCAGGAATTAATTATTTCCTTTGATGGGAAGTTTTTGTCTTAGGAGCAGACATCCTGGAAAGAAGTTTTGAGAATCTCACCCTCCTGAGTTGGAAGTTGTCTTTCCTGCATTGATGACCTAGGCTCTTTTAATACTGTGTTAAATGAGATGGTGCATGGGGAACACTTAGCACAGTGCCCACACAGAGTATTGTCTCGATACAGGTTAAGATCTTCTTGAATCTATCTGTTTCTTTTCTCTGGGTTGATTAACATAATACTGAATTTCCTAGCCAAACTTCTAAACTCTTTGCAGCTTGCCTTGCACTAACTAGTGCATACATCATGCAGTATTTGAGTTTCATGAGTAGTGGAATCAATAACAAAGAAAATGATGAGAGATTAAGACAAAAACTTAAAAGGAGTAATAAAATGAGATGATGTTGATATTTCAAAAAGTAAATTCAAGAAAGTGGTTTGAAACTTTCTACAACATAAAACTCAGGCAACACAAATTATATCTTTGCAACAACAATTCCAAAACCAATGAAATACTTGGCCTTCAACATTTACACAAGCACTAAGAAAAGGGAGCCTGAAATTGCTGTGAAAAGCAGTTGAGGACCAAGCTCTGGGTGAGAAGGGCAGAAGTTTTCCAATTGCCCTGCCACTTGGAGTCAGAACTTGTGTTACCACTGGAGACCACAGTCTAGAACCTTAAAGAAATAAATCCCAGAAAACTCAAGTAGAAGATTCTGTATTTCTGTCTAACTGCATGGAATTTAACGTTAACTCTTGGAATAAACTATGAACCTAATCTTCAGTAATAGTAGTTGAATAATTTTGGGAAAGCAAAGCTCTTGATAGAGTGTTATCATTTGAATTTGAAATGTTCATCAAAAGTTCATGGCTGAATGGACTACAGGGAATTGGGACCTAGTTGGAGGAAATAGATCACTAGGGGTGTGAACTGTAAGGGTTTATCTTCTTCAGTGCTCTTCCTCTCCTTCTCCTAATCCCCCCTCACTCTTACTCTCCTTCCTTCCCCTTTCTCCCCTCCACCCCTCCTCCTCTCTGTCTCTGCTTTCCGGTTGCCATGAGCTGACAGCTTTCCTCCACCATGCCCTTCTGCCATGATATTCTGCCTCACCTCAAGGGAGGGAATGGGGTCAGCTTACCACAGAAACAAAACTCTGAAACCACAAGTAAAAATAAGCTTTCCTCATCTCAAGTTGTCCATCTCAAGTATTTCTGTAACAGCAATGAAAAGCTAACTAACACAGAGGGCTTTTCCATCTCCCAATTCCATCTTGAAATCTCTGAAAACTCCACAGATTTTGTGCTGATGTTTAAAAAGTGCTTCAAAATGATCTTTAAAAGTAATTTGTAATGGTAGCTTCAGTTTTAGATGGGAAGCTGAGAAGAGATAATTGGGATGATTTTTAGAAGAGAAAGTTAATTATGAGGATGAGACAAAGAATTCCAGTCTTTGGGACTCTGGCTGTGCCCAGGATTTAACACATGCCATCTGGTGCCTGAGAAGACATGCCAACTTCACTCAATAGAAGGAAACCAAGTTTAGGTTTTAAAGACCTAGGAAAGCAGGGAGAAAAGATCACAAAAAAAGTGGGAAGAGAATGATGAGGAGAGGAAAGGAAGAAAGAAATCATCTTACCATCATACCCTCCTGAAAAAAATGTCATATCCTACTTTCCCCTTTCAAATACCTAGCACACACCATCACCTAGACTTTCAGATGACAAGGCTCCTGGACAGAGGCATTCTGGGTGCAAACCTGGGATCTGCTGTTTGCTATCTGTGTCATGAGGGGGTGATCTTAAACCTCTGTAAACCTTATGTTCCTCATGAAAACATGGTAAATGTTTTCGTGAGGAAAACATAGAAAGAAAAGCAGTCTTTTCTTTCTATGGTTGCTTTGAGATATCATGTCACCACAGGTCAAAGGTTTAGTTTCAGGTGTTCAAAAGGTGTTAATTATCATTGACACCATCATTATTATTAATCATACACTTATGCATACATGGGGAAATCTCTCCAGGGAAACAAGCTGATGAGGGTATCCAAATGAAACCCTAACTCACAAAGATTCAGACTGACTTTACATTGTATGGAAAATGCACTATTTTTCCTTTCACTCCTGAGGGTCTCAAACACTCAGTTCAGCATTAGAAATATTAATTATCAGACTGAAAACAAAGGATTCCAAAGATCCGTTTCTTGTAGGATTCAAAAGCCTATATTCAACCTTTCCTTGGCTGCCAACACCCAGGGTCCTCTTAAGTGAGCCTGTCTGACTGATGCTGCTCAGATGTTGCACACCCCCGCCAGGCTCCAGACCCTCACCACTGTCTGGTTATCTCCCTTCCTTGAGCTTTAGCTATGTCTCACCTACAACATGGACTTCCTTCATTCTTCTGCTAATGTTATTTTTGAAATTTTCAGGCTCAAAACACTCAAGATCTATTTCTAATGTATAGGCACAGGGTAGAGGTGAAAGAGAAGGGTCCATGGAATCAAATGAACCTGGATTTAACCACTAGCTATATGACCTTCAGCAAGTCACTCGCCTTCTTGGAGACTTAGGTTTTCTGCTCTTCTTCAGGTTGGAGGGTGGTTAACTGATAAGGTAAGTACAAAAGCAGATGTACAATGCCTGACATGCTACCCACCCTCTCCCCACTTTTGTCCCTTTCCACTCTTTATCAGCAGTCAGTTCTATGTAGTATCATCTCACCAGGTGTATTCCCCAAAGAGGCTAAGCTTGCATTTCTATTATCCACCTGTGTAGCCCACAGCACCCTGGCCATGAAGGGAATAAGCAAGATGCTTTGGTTGACTATTTTCTAAGGGTAATGTAAAGAAATTTTCATTATGTCTATTTTTATTTTTCCAAGGAGCTGTCCTAAGTCAGACTTTTAGCTGGAAGGAAATCTTCTCTTAGAAAACCCAATGCCTCTCTCAGCCTGTATACACTGTTACAGAAATGTGAATTAACAAGGCCATTATGGAAAAATTGTGGAGGATCCTCAAAAAATTAAAATTAGAACTACTGTGTGATCCAAAAATTCCACCACTGGGAATAAATCCAAAGGAAATGCAATCCATGTGTCAAAGAGATAGCTGCTCTTCCATCTTTACTGCCAAACTATTCACAATAACCAAGATATGAAATTAACTTAGATGTCCATGGACTGAAAAATGGATGAAGAAATGTGGTATGGTTACATCAAGGACTACTACTGTGCCATAAGCAAAATGGAGCCCTGTTATTTGCATCAGCATGGAGAGACATGGAAGACATTATATTAAATGAAATAACTCAGGAATAGAAAGACAAATGCCAAACTATTTCACTCCTATGCTGAAGCTAGACAAAGCTGATCTTAGAGAAGTTAGGAACATAACATTAATGGAGGCTTGGGAGAGCAGTTGGGAGGAAGGGTGGGGGGCTGGTCCACAAGCACAATATTACAGTCAAACAGGAGGAATGGATTATGATATTTTATTGCACAATAGGGTGGACAGGGTTGAGAAGAATTCATTGTATTTCTAGAAATGCTAAAAGAGAATTTTGAATTTATGCACTAGAAAGAAATGGTAAAAGTTTAATTAAATGGATATACAAACTACCATGATGTGATAATTATGCAATGTGTGCACAAATCAAAATACCGCATTATACCCCACAGATAGGCACAATCATTTTGTGTCAAAGAAAAGATTAAAATAATTTCAAAAATCTTTCTCTTCTATTCACAGTGAGCAGAGAACATAGAATCTCATCAGTCTGCCATGATTCCAGCAAAGACAGGAGAAGCACAGAAATGCCCAGGGGGTAGGATTCAAAAGACACAGGGTCTCTGCCCTAACCAGCATTGGTAGAGTACACTGGAAAAATCTCACCTAGAAATCATTGGGTAACACTTGGGGCTCATAAACTATATTATTCCCTTGTGTAACTGTAAGAAGTAAGAATTAGGGCAAGAAAGTGAAGGTGTGAGAAATAGTTTCCAATAGAAATAATCCTGGGCAACAAGAGCATCCCTGAATAGGATCCAAAATGGAAACTTGATATTAAAAACACATTTTTATATTCCATTCCCATTTTTTCATTTGTTCATTGTGTGTGTATGTGTGTGTGTGTGCCCACATGTGTTAAAAAGAATGTGAGATTTTGTAATCTTTTAGTGAGAATTGTAATTTTTTCTATAGTATTACATGTTAAATTTATTGAGTTTTTAAATACAGTATGTATCCAGAAATTCTCATAAAAGTATTTCCATTTCTGTCATGAAACTCTCAGTTAAAAAAAAGATTTTGAAATTATATTCATCCATTTATTCAAAAACTGTTGATGTTATCAAGGACTACCCTAAGCCCTTATCACACAATGCTGATCAGCAGGGATAATGGCCCTAATCTTATGAAGCATACCTTTAGTGGAGGGAAAATGTACAAGATACAAATAAAAATACAAAACTGGGGAGATAATAAGTACTATGAGGGAAATCTTAGTACTTTCATATAGAAAAGAAGTACTGAAGGAGGTGTTATGACTTAGTCACAAAAGGCCTATAAATTGACCTTTGAGAAGAAATATGAAGGCAGGCTGGGAGCAGGCCAGACAGACATGTGGGTGGGAAGTGTTTCAGGTATAGAGAAAGGTGCTCATTGCAATGTCCTTACCATGGGTTCATAACCAGCATGTGCAGGAATTGCAAGAAAGTCAAATGAGTCTAGAGCTAAGTCACAGGAGATGGCATCAAAAACTCAGGGGTCATCAGTTCTTCTGTGTCTTTCAAACATTCAAGAACTTCAGGCTGTTGCTCTGAATGCAATGAAGAGCCATTGGGAGGTTTTGTGCTCAAGAATGACAGAATGCCATTTAGGTTTTAGTAAGCCTTGGTGATCTTAGATAGGCCAATCATAAAGCTATTAAAACAATACAGATGAGGAATTGATGTTCAGCTTGGCTAATATGATAGAAACCGGTGAGACATCAAGTTCTCCTCCAACAGACCATGTTATATAAAGAGGCATGGACCAGGTCAATTACATAGTAGAGACGAGATATTTGTCTAGAGTAGACAAAACTGGGTGAGCATCATGTCTTTTGCCTTCCTCTAGTAGAATTAGAATTTAGGAGTTTTACAGATAACAATATGACAATATGGACAATGTTTTTATGTGCTTTCTCTGCCTGGAATTATTTTTCTCATGGGTAATTTGGGTAAACTTCTACTTGGCCTTCATGTCTCTACATAAATATCTATGAATTGGAAAGCATCTTGATCCTGATGATCATCTCCTCTCTTAGTCTACAAAGTGAAAAGCTTGTTTTAGGTGCTTAAGGTTGCCATAACATATTCCCACAGATTTAGTTAGTGAGCTACTCCCCAACCACCCAGCCCCACAATAATGACAATTAGGTTCGACATGGTTTACAGCCCATACCACATCTGGGTATCTGTGGTAAACAGAAAATATAAACAAGCCATGTGTACGTAGCTGATGCTTCAGCAATAGCCAACCCAGGGGGCAATCAACTTGCTTCCAATTAGGTGTGCACATCCAGAGGTTGGGCCTTGCCTGCCCAAGGCAGATTATACCACTCTCTTTCTCCTCCAAAATAGCTGTGCCATTGAATCTGCCCTCTTCATCTTCTCCTTCTTGCTTTCTGGGCATCAGTTGGCTGAGAAGAACCAGTACTCAGGGCATAAGGGCCACAGAAAAGCAAGCCTGCTTTCCATTTCTTGCTACACCCTGAAGGTGAGCAACTCCACTTCCAAAATAGCATCCAACATGTCCCTACACAGTCCCTTCACCCAGGCTCTGAGTTATCACAGGGGGTAGGAAGCAGAAAACAAGCCCTCTCAGGGTACATCATCAGAAGAAAACTCCCTCTTTACTGGGAAACCCTATCATGAAACTGCAGCAGCATGTACCCATAAAAATAGCAAGGACTGGACGGGGATGATTAGAAGGATTTCCACCTGTATTCTAAGAATATATATTATATTCTAAGAATATAATGCACCTTGCCATGCATTGGCCCCAAAATGCCTGGATTCAGAAACAAAGTGACTCCTATTAAAGTGGACAGTTGAATTAGAGACAAAGCCAGACAGGAGATTCCTGAGCTCCACGGATCCTAACATTTTTGCATGAGAATCAGCCAGACATGGATTTAAACAGGTACCGGAGGGAGGAGAGCAAAATTTATTGGGCTTCTGCATATGGACTCCAGTCACAAGAGCATCTGGAGCCACCTGGGCATGAGTGAGCCCCTCTGCCACCATCTGGGAGAGATATCAGAGATTGTTCTTCCTGAGACACTTCCTCTGGCCTTCTCTCCCTGTCCTTTCTCCCATATTTTGGGACAGCAGAGATGATTCTTAATAAATTTCTTTCATTCCTAAATCTTATAATAAAATTGGTGCTCCAATGATTCAGAAACTGTTTTAACATCTATTTTCTTCTTTAATAGAATGGAATATACATGATAGGTGAAATTATACAATTATGCATCAGGCAATGGAGGAAAACACATCTTAACCATACGTACGTACAAAGGCATTTTTCATGGTACTGTAATTTTTCATTTGCTCTTTTTCAAAACTGGTGTCAGAAACCCTCAACATTTAGAATGATATACTTAATATTGATCAAATTAGGAAAAGGGGATTGTGATACCTGGACATAGAATTAAAAAACTTGAGAAATAATAGGAATAAAAGGGAAAGAGGGGAGGTAGACATCAGTCCACAGTAATTGTGGTGTTCAAGATGAAGCGGGGAGTGGAAGATGTATGACATTTCTAAATATAAAGATGAAAAGAGAAAATGGAGAGAGGGTAAGTGTGGATACTGTCTCTGCACCTAGGAGTTTTCTGAGCTTGTAATAACAATTTTGTGTGCATGACTTCTGAGATATGCGACTATCTATCAGATTTATAAAATCTGTTGGCTATTCTGGGACAGAGAGTGAAAAGACTGAGTCTTACCTATTTTAAGAACTGCATGGCAAAAGATAATGATTATGATCCAGTAGACTGTGAAACATTTAGTGAAAGACCAAGTCAATTTCTGTTCATTCTCTTGGCTTCATGAGTATTACTGTGATCAGCTACAGCCAAAATGAGGACGAGCTCCCTTTGTAGGACTGCAGGCTAATGCTTGCCACAGCAGAGCACCAAGCTACACTACAACACAATAATGCATCGTAACCTATACTGCAGCATTTACAAGAAAAGCAAGCATAGACAGGTTTCTTTATCATCTAAGGCAATCTAAGATATATATTCCAATACTCAAATGGTCAAAATCAGTCTCTCCTACTGGTTCACTGCTAAAAAAATTAAAGGAGCACTATTTTACTAGACTACTAGGTAAATATTAGACTAAGTTCTATATTTTATTTTCCAAGAAAGAAATTTCAAGGTGAAACAAAGCATTGTAGATTTTAAAAACCAACCAAGCAAACAAACAAAACACCCAGAGCACTATGAAAGTTCAAAAACATTTTCTGAGGTCTTTAAAGAACTCTTTTCTGAATACACTGTGATCTTAGTAACTTTGCATGCTGATAAAATGAAGGTTGACAATACCATTTCTTGCCAAATAGACTCAGGCAAGAGCTCATGAATTACATTTCCCTCCAACTCAAACTCCAATAGATTAATTATTCTCTCATGTATTAGTGCTGCCAGATTCCATAAAATACTACCACTGATGAGTGGTAAATTCCATCTCCTGGAGTAGTTTAATGTAGCACAAATATACCAACTGTTTTCAAAATCAAAAGAATTGTTTCTCTAGTTGTGTTGTCTCTCCATTTCTCCAAGAACTGTAGACATAATACACAATAATATTTCATCATTCTATGTAGGTACAAGGTCACCAAATATCCTCTGTCCTTCCTATCTTGCTTATATATATATATATATAAATTATATATATATATATATATATAAATAATTTCTGAGTGACTTACTCCTTTCACTAAAGATCTGTGATGCATCTTCATTATTATCTAAAGATATCTCCTCCATTGGCATGATACATGAAGCCTTTCATAAATTGACCTCATCCTAACTTTTTTAAGGTTCTCTCAAGATGGCTTACCTAATTAGATTGCAAACAAAATTCTCACCTAGAACACTGAATTTAACATGATTATCCACCCTCTAATTCTTTTTACCACCTATGAACTCATCCTTCAAGACCTAGTTTTCTGCAGAGATTTTTGCAGAACCAGGTAAAATCAGACATTTCCCTTTCCTTGCTGCCTCCACCCTCTGCTGCTATCATCAACTTTTAAAACAAAAGCATTGAACATTTATTGTGTGCTGGATAGTGCATAGGTCCTTTTAAACACTGCTTATTATTTTTTAATCCCACCCCAAAATATTGTAACACAGATATTATTCCATCTGTATAAATAAGGAAACATAGGCTTAAGGAAAACTGATACTTCTCAATTTACACAACACTTGAATATTGAAACACCAGTCACATGTTACTGAAATTACTGGTTTACATGTAAAGCATTGCCATCTGTAATCACAGAAGAGTATGAGCCCTGAGATTCTCATGTGTGTGTCTCTCCTAGTGCCTAGCAAAAACTTGGGGCATATTAGGTAAATGGATGGCATGTGTTGAATGACTAAATGAGAGGAGAACAAATCTAAAGAACATATACAGCTCTAATGCATTTTTCATTTTAGATCCAAAGTTTTCATCCTGCTGAGGAAATAGAGCCAACATTTGGGAAATAACTTGGCCATAGTTCTACTATCTAATGTAACCTTAGTGATTCCATGATATAGAAAACAAAATACTCCAGAAGACAGGTCAACCCAAGATGAGTTCAACTCATCTTCCTGCCTCAGAACTCTCAACCACAACAGGTCATCATGACATTATAATGGGCCATTAAAACAGGACAACAAATCATTATAACAACACAGCATGTGATTATGACATCACGGCAGGTCATTATGACATCTTGGCAGATCATTATGACATTACATAAGGTCATTATGACCTCATAGCTGGTCATTATTACACCATGGCTAGTCATTATGACCACAGTAGGTCATTGTGATACCACAACAGGTCATTATGACATCATGTCAGATTATGACTAAATAGAAAGTCATTATGACACCACAGCTTGTCATTATCATGTCACAACAGGTCATTTGTGCACCACAGTAAGTAATTATGACATCAAAACAGACGCTTATGACACCTCAGCAGGGCATTATGACATAAAGAGAGGTCATTTTGACACTCTAGCAGCTCATTATGACACCACAGAAGATCATTATGATATCATAGCAGACCATGTCACAGGGCTGGATCACTTTCTCCTGGAGTAGGAGAAAAATATTCATTGCAGGTATTTTTAGATGAAACCACAGTCCTTCTGATGATCTTTTATCGAAAGGTATGGAGAAGCCTTTGCCAGATCAGTACCTACTTATCAGGCACCAGGGATATATGTTAATTTTTTTCAAGCAAGGAAATAATATCTCTTTCAGCAGCTTGGAGTCTCCTTCTGATTAAGCTTATGGAATTCCACTCTAAATTTGCTATAACCATCTCTATTCTATACAGGACAAATAGTTCAGGTGAATGTGGTAAAAATCAGCACTGGTATATCTTTCAAGGTCTTCATAGTGGCAATAAGCTCTGAAATGCCTCCAGGAATTCAATTTATATTTTTCATGCAACACTATACTATGTAAAACACAATTTTGCTTTTTTTCCCCCTATTTTTTTAAATAGAGACAGTTGTACTGGCTTCCACTTTCCCACCATAAGCTTTCATCTCTACAGGTCAGGATGCCAGTGTGGAGATGCTTCTTAACTTTATTTCATAAAAACATAAATAACCACCAAATGAGTATGGAACACAGCACACAGAGAGAAAAAGCTGTATTAAAATTTCATTCATCTCCTAATCTTCATGATACTTTCCTCTTCAGGACCATACTAATGTTGAAATGTTCTTTAATTAGTGCTAATTGATATTTGGAGTCCAGTAGTAACAAAGGTACCTAATTATTTCCCTTTGCCTAATGAACTGTTACCCTAAAAAGGGCTTTAGGGTACCTTGAATAAGGGTTGGAGAAAGGTTCACAAATTTTAGACAGCGTTCCTGTTCCTACCTCAAGCACACCCAACTTCTCTTTCATTTTAGGGGTTCTGAAACTGCAGAGTGACTCAAGTCAGGAAGTTGATTGAGGGAACATGACATTCTATTTTCTAAATTCAGTTTTGCTTTGATTCACTTAAAACTTTTCTGCTGAAATCTAGCAAGTAAGAACTCTTTAGGATTTCTGTAATATTTCTCGTGAAGCAAATATGAGTTAAGAGAGCAAATGCAGGCAATGATTGATAATACCAATAAGCCGTTGAAAGAGCAACTGCAGGAAACAAAAGATCATTTCAACAAAGAGATAGAGATTCACAAAAAAAAAAAAAAAAAAAAAAACAAATTGAAATCCTTGAAATGAAGGAAACAGTAAAACAATTGAAAAACTCAATGGAAAGCATCACCAAAAGACTAGACCACTTGGAAGACAGAACCTCAGACAATGAAGACAAAATATTTAATCTTGAAAATAAAGTTGTCCAAACAGAGAAGATGGTAAGTAATCATGAACAGAATCTCCAAGAACTATGGGACATCATGAAAAGTCCAAATTTAAGAATTATTGGGATTGAGGAAGGCACAGAGATACAAACCAAAGGAATGAACAACCTATTCAATGAAATAATTTTCAATGAAATATTATTCAATGAAATAATATTCAATGAAATAATCAGAAAATTTCCCAAACCTGAAGAATGAAATGAAAAATCAAATACAAGAGGCTTACAGAACACCAAATGCACAAAATCCCAATAGATCCACACCAAGGCAGATTATAATGAAAATGCCCAACATTCAAAATCAAGATAGGATTATGAAGGCCATGAGAGAAAAGCATCAGATTACATATAGGGGGAGACCAATACAGATAGCAGCAGACTTCTCAACCCAGACCCTAAAAGCTAGAAGGGCCTGGAACAACATATTTCAAGCTCTGAAAGAACATGGTTGCCAACCAAGAATCCTATACCCAGTAAAACTAACCTTCAGATTTGAAGAGGAAATAAAATCCTTCCATAGTTGTGATAAAAGTTATCTATTGAACTTATCCATGGTGGGTGAGTCTTAAATGACAAATCACAGTGCATTCCAATTTATCTAAGCTTTCCATATCTAACCCTAAATCCTTGAAAGCTTAGCATTTTTAGCTCACTCATGATGACTACATGTTGGTCCTTGTTGTAGCTAACTAACCAAACAGAGCCTTTCCTAACTCTATGACACTGACACTAAGAACATTTGCTTTGTGAACTTGTATCTATAAATTTGGCCTGATTCAACTTTGTTCCACCAATATCCCACACTCGATATTCATTAACACATATGTTCCTGGATTCCTGTCTACATACATTAGAAAAATCATGTAGTTTTCTGGAGTGCAGCACACCTAGTCAGGATCACACTTAGTAGTTCTTTAACTTTAGACTTGAATCTAAATATAGGTCTAGAAGCAATGAAGGAGGTGGGGTTAGTCACAAGCAGAGTCACCACTGTCTTTCAGGGCAACTGCCTCAGGGGAGGCCATGAGAGAATCCTCAGGCAATGTTGAATAATCCTCATACAGAAGTGGAAAGACCACCTACTGGTAGCAGGAGGGCACTTCTACAGGATATAGAACAGCTTTATTCACTTGCAAAGACTCACAGATCTCTCAGTTCCATCATCTCAATTTCCTCATCCTTCTTCTCAATTTCTTTATCCATCTTGTCATGGGAAAGAGAACCTGAATCTCACCTGTGGCTTGTCTGTCTCCCTGTCATTTTGTGTTCCACAGACATAAAACTGATGTGGGGATTTCTCTGAAGGTAACAGACAAGCAGGAACTGAGGAAAACTGATAAGGTAAGAAGAAGTATGTTGTATCAAAGTAAATTTGACTTTAACCTGGGACCTTGACTGCTCTGGACTATTTAATCTATTCCAAACTTTTTCTGCCCAGAGGCAAGGGTACCCAACCTTCCTAAGCTTTTGTGAGAATATTTTACTGTCCACTTGAGGACTCTAAGTGGGTAGAGAATATCCATCAACTGAAGATCCCATTTTCTTTAGTGTAATTGTTCAGAGAATTGTAGGACTGTGAACTGTTCACAGCCCAGAGTAGTGGTCATTGCGTATGGTGCACACTAGCCTTTTGGAGGTGATTGGGGCATGATTTAAGTGTCCACTGCACCTGCCTCTTCACCAGCAGGATCAGAGTTCAATCTGTGGCTTTCACAACCAGATCATGACAATAGGCTTTTGCTCTTCTGCTGCTGATCTCATTCCCTGCACTCAGTTTTCAAACTGTAGGTTGAGTTTTCACTGTAAATCCAATTGCTTCATTAGTCTAATTGTAAAATCTAATTGCATCGCTAACCATCTTAAAAATACTTTCAATTTTCTCCATGATGCTTACCATTAAGCTGTAACAATATTTTGAGATCTCTCTCATTTCTGACTTTCCAGTCTCAGACTTGAAACCTGAGTTAAAAAGGGGCAAGAAATGCAGCCTCCCTCTAGTTCACCATTTTGGATCTCTACAATTTACCTTTCTACCAGCTTAGTGTGCAGTTTCACTAAACAATTGCTGAATGAGTATTTAAACTAATATCCCCAAATATGTTGAATTATTTAGGTTTCCTGCATAATTATATTTTTTGCCTCCTGGCCTTTGTTAAGCATTACCTATCATAGGGATGTTTGATCCAATCTCTTGCCTCTTCACTTTTCTTACCCAGGAAAAATGTGCCACTTTTTTATCTTTCCTTGTAGGAATCCTTTTGCATCTACACCCATCCCCAGGTGTGTGTTTGTCAACCATGAACATTCTTCCATAGTTCTCTGTCCATCTTAATGTGTATATTTAACTCTCAGCTGTACTTTTCCACCCCCTTCTGGGATTCTCTCCATGGATCTTAGTCACTGGAAAGGAATACACTGGTGTGTTTTCAGGTCTCAAGTATACAAACATGGAGGGAAAAAAGAATAATACCACCACTGTGATGTGGGAGAGACAGGTAGAGAGGGCTTTGCACCTACCCTCCATGCTCTGTGTCCTCAGGGAGAACAGGATTACCACATGGGACACCAGCAGGAAGAGGAAGATTAGCAGACAGATGAACCCACTATTGGCAATGACAAAGAGCCCCAGAATGTGGGTATCAGTGCAGGCCAGATTGAGCAAAGGGCTCAGGTCACACATAAAATGATCTATGACATTAGGGCCACAGAAGGGTAGTGGGAAAATG
Source organism: Sciurus carolinensis (assembly GCF_902686445.1). NCBI lineage: Eukaryota > Metazoa > Chordata > Mammalia > Rodentia > Sciuridae > Sciurus > Sciurus carolinensis. The sequence continues at coordinate 20,499,210 of NC_062223.1, read as the reverse complement.
AAGAGGAGCTGGATGGTGGCATGGAGAAAGCGTCCCATCCAGGACACTCCCACTAATAGCATGCATACTCTCCAATTCATGATGGTTGCATAGTGCAAGGGCTTGCAGATGGCCACATAGCGGTCATAGGCCATCACTGTCAGCAGGTGACCTCAACACCTCCAAAGAAATGTTCCCCAAAGACTTGGGCCATACATCTATGGAATAGGCTGGTCTTCATTTCATGGAGTGAATCCACGATCAGTTTAGGAGTATTGACAGAAGAATAGCAGGCATCAATAAAGGAGAGATAGGCCAGGAAAATGTACATGGGGGAGCCAAACAATAAGCTGGCAATGATGGCAACCACAATGAGCAATTTTCCTAACAAAGTGATGATGTAGATGAGCAAAAACACAGCAAATATACTTTTCTGCATCTTTGGGTTTTGTGAAAGTCCCAGAAGAACAAACTCTGTCACGTTGCTCCTTTTCTCAATGTACATCCTCTGCAACTTTATTACATTACCTGGAAAGCATCAGTACAACCTAGAACTTGTTAAACTTCTCTATGTAATAAAGAAAGAATGGCTGAATTGTATTGTGCTGTGAAATCTCATGTGTTCTACTACTTGTTTCATAGATTCTGTTGATTCAAAAATATTGATTCTGGGATCCTATAGATTATTCAGATGCCTCCTGACTGATGATTGGGCAAGAAGCATGTGCATGAGAAACTTTTATAGACATAAAGTCAGGAGGCCTTCCTTCTGAATACATGGGCTTTTCTGAGGAAAGTAGAAAACTAAACTAATATTTAGGAGACTAAATATAAGTAAAAGATTGAACAAATTGTGGCAATGAAACTCATAAATAGGGCAGATGATGGATGCAAGAGCCATCATTGCATATTTAAACATTTTCAACTTTATTCTTAGGAAAAGGGAAACTACAAAGCATAACTGAGAAAATGAGTATGTATGTACCTTTCAAGTATGGCAAGGTACATGGGGAGGGGGGAATCTGGGATGTTACTCTTATAAATGCACCTGTGTTTCCTGGAAGAAGCTGATCAAAGTTCAGTGAATAGTGGAAACCAGATCAAGAAACCCCAGGTAGTAGACACTCCCTGAGAGCTGATGTAAAGAACAGCAGTGCAACAGTGATGGAAATGTAGGCAGAAAAATCTCCTGGGAAATAATTCATAATGCTGGATGACTAAACCCAAGAACTTCACAAAAGCCCATGCCACATCACTTTGCAATGTTTGCTCTCTATATTTCATGGTAAAAGGTGCTTTGCTCACACGATTCTTTTAATAGCTAGAGTAACCTGTGTGGTACATACTTCTTCATTGCACAGAAAAGGAAATGGTCTTGGATATAAATGTTCATAGTGGTTTAGCAATGGCAATGTTAACCAGAACTCACTGAACTCTTCAGGCATCCTAAGTGCTTTTTCAGATGCCTGCTGATTTAATTCTTACTGCAAGACCACTCATTACTGACTATCATCACTTTATAGGTATATTTATAGTTATTTACCTTGTAATAAATGCAGAAATTTAATAATTCTGCTCTAAAACAAGCAGCAAGTAAATGGAAGAGCTAGAAAGAGAACTCAGGTTTTTCTTATTCTTTTTTATTTTTTTCCTCCAAATTCTCAACTTTTACTTATATAGCATATATTGCCATGCTATGAAATGTTGTACCAGTAATCCTCTTTTGATATGAGCATAATTATTATAATTAATTAAATACTACCTGAGACAACTTTACATGAATTAATTTCTTCAACAGACACATAACCATGTTGTGAATCATTTGAACCCTCAAATATTTAGAAAATAAATATTTCTGCATTCTTAGAGGAGTTCCTTTGTCCTTATCTGTCCCTCACACCCTATTCTTCCTTCCCCAATACTGTTATGATGTGGGTCAAAGATCCTGTGGGAAATGTTGGAAAACAACTATCACGGTGGTTCAACATCTTGGCTTGATAATCTGTGAAACCTGCTTAAAATCCTGATTCTTACACCTGTAACTCTTCTTTCCTGAGCTAAGTTTCCTGGCAAAGCACACATCTATGTCATCTATCGATGGAATAAAAATAAAAAATATCACCTCAGAGGTTGATCTGATAATTGTTATATGAACACACCCACAATTTTTCTGAGGGTTTTGGTTTACGTTGAACTATATGCACTAAGCAGATGGGTAGCATTAACACACTGAGTGAAGAAGGAATTCTCTCCTATATTACTTCTATAGAAGCCACAGAGAACATTACCCATAGGCATTGATCCCAGAAAGAATTCTCCATGTTTTACTTGTACTTAGTACCTGATGTCTTTAACATCTAGTATTCATAGTAAGTCTTTTGTGTGGGAGATGCATTTACATTTTGTTTCACCTCTATGAATTATCTTAGTTAACAAGAGTGTCTCATGTAAAATACTGTCTTTAGTTGCTAAAGGAACTTTGCTTCATCTTTGTGAGTCTTGAACTATCCACTGTTAAATCAGGTCAATGATATTTATCATCACTTAAAAATGAAGGTGAAGGTGAAATACATCATGATTGCATTTAAAAATGTTGAAAAGTAATAATCACGGTACATGAAATCTAACCATAATGAGCATCAGCTCTGTTGAAGAATTTACCTTGGTAGTCTTAGAGGATTTTGATGATGTTTGTAGGTGTTCAGAAGCAATTTCATTTTCAGAGTGACCTACAGTTCAAGTATGAAACTTTCAATATTAAAATATAAGACAGAATTGAAAGATACTTTTCAGATAGTCCTACATCAAATCAAAAGATACTAAGGAAATGTCCTTATAAGTCCAAATAGTTCCTTCCCACACCACACCTTGAATATCTCACAAAAACCACAGAGTTAGAATTCAGTGGATTCACTTGATTCACTATGGAAAAATGATTTTCATTACCCAGTTCTGGTCTTCAGGATAGGAGGTAGAACATTTGGAGAAAATATATTCAAGTGGGTGCTCTCTTCATGATGAATTATGCTTTGATGAGTTGACTGCAATAGAAGGTGTTTCCTCTTGCATTATCTGGGTATTTAAGGTTTGACAAAGACTCTTGTTCCTTGCCAGTAGCTGTGCTTTCTCTCCCTGGGATTAATTATCTTTGATGGAAAGGTTTTGTCTCAGGAGCAGTTATCCTGGAAAGAACTTTGGAGAATCACCCCCTCTTGAGTGGGGAGCTGTATTCCTGCACTTTGGACCATAATTCCTTAGGAGTCCCCATTCCCTTTCTGAACCTGGTTTGTTTAGAAAGCATGGCAACAGGATCCTGGTGTGGAGACCAGTAATTTCAAAATGTGTTTGTCACATATGTAATACGTAAATGTATGTACAAAAATATATGTATATATTTTGTATAAAATATATATTTGTAAATATATATACAAAAACACACAATTCAGTCCAGGTCTGTCAATATCCATTTTTATTGTTCAAAACTGAATTTGTTGAACAAGTAAAATTTTATTGGTCCTTCTTAGTTACATATGACAATAGGATTCATTCTGATGCAATTACAAAAGCATAGAATATCTTTGAGATACATTAACATACAAAAACTATACACATATAATTTGGTGAATATAGTACTATGTGGAACTGTTACCACATTCTATGCTATAAAACTATCCAGTCTCCTACAACGATGTCGTTTCATGTTTTTGTTGATTATTATCATTGTTGTGATAAGAACACCCAACACAAGATCTACTTGCTTAGCAGAATTTGGGGTGCTGCATCACACCCAAACAGCCCCTTCCCCTATACTCATCATCCTTTGATCAACAGTTCTTCATTCTCTGTCCTCTATTCTCTTAGCCACAGGCACCTCCATTCTACTCTCAATTTCTAGACTTTTAGATTTAGATTTTTGAGATCATAAACTTGTCTTTGTGCCTTAAATATTTTACTTCACATGATAATCTCCAACTCTACCCATGTTGTTACAAAAATCAGAATTTTATTCTTTCTACAGCTGAATCATCTCCCATTATATATGTGTGCCACAATTCATTATCCATTTATCAACTGATTGATATTGCTATTGTTTCCTATTTTGATTATTGTAATTCATTCTGTATGGAACATGGGAGTGCAGATGTCTCTGGAATACTGATTTCATTTCCTTTGGATATATACCAGGTAGTACGATGGCTGGGCTATAAAGTAGTTCTAATTTTAAGCTTTTGAGTATTCTCCACATATATTCCATAATGACTTTACTAATTTACATTCCCTCTCACATGGTGCCAGAGTTCCCTTTTCTTTATATTTTTGCTCACACTTATTATATTTAGTCCATTTAGTAACCCTTGTATCTATGTTGAGGTGACATCTCATTGCAGTTTTGCTTTGCAGTTTTCTCTTTTTACTTACCTGTAGGTTATTAGCATATCTTCTTTGGAAAAATTTCTTCAAGATCATCTCTCTTATTTTTCTTTTTTCATTTTTTTTTTTTTTTTTTTTTTTGGTACCAGGGATTGAACTCAAAGGCACTAGACCACTGAGCTACATCCCCAGACCTATTTTTTATATTTCATTTAGCGACGGGATCTCATGCAGTTTCTTAGAGCCTCACTTTTGCTGAGGCTAGCTTTGAACTTGCGATGGACCTGTCTCAACCTCCCGAGTCTCTGGAATTACATATGAGCACCACTGCACCCAGTTCTTTTTCTCCGCTTTTTAAATCAAACTGATTTTTATTTTCATTATTTATTTGTAAGAATTCCACGTGTATTTTGGATCTACTCTTACCAGACAAGTTTCACAAATATCTTTTCCCACTTTCTAGGGTGCATTTTCACTTTGGTGATTGTTTTCTTTGCAATGAATAAAAAGATTTTAGTTTGTTATGGTCCCACTTTTTTTGTTGTTGTTTTTTTGACTTTTTTTCTGCATGGTAGGTGTCATACCTAAAAATTCACTGCCAAGACAAATGTCAAGGAAATTTACCCCCATATTTTCTGCTATGAGATTTAGTGTTTCAGGTCTTACATTTAAGTTTTTAATAAATTTCAAGTTAATTTTTCCAAATAGTACAAGATCGTGATCTACTTTCATGTTTATGTATGAAAATCCAGTTTCACCAAGAACTTAAAAGAGAATATCCTTTCTGTATTGTACATTTTTGGTATCCTGGTCAAAAATTGGCTGATCGTGTGTGCATGGTTATGTCTGCTCTCTCTATTCTGTTTTTTTGGGCTCTGTGAATATTTTAATGACAGTGTCATAATGTTTGAGTGGCATAGATTTATAGTATATTACCAGGTAGTGCTATGCCTTCAAGTTTGTTCTTAATTCTCACAATTGCTTTTGCTTTCTGGCCTCTTTTGTAGTTCCGTATGAATTTCAGTGTTTATTTTTTCTACTTCTGCCATGAACATCATTGGAATTTTGATAACAATTTCATTGAATTGGTAGATTTTTTTGGATAACATGGACATTTCAAGTATATTAATCATCCAATTCATTAGCACAGGGTTTCTTTTAGCTGATTTGAATTCTCTTTATTTTCTCTCATGAATATCTTATAGTTCTGAAAGCACAGGTCTTTTCATCATTGTGTTAAATTTATTCACATGATTTTAATTTTCTTGCTCCTATAGTACATGGGATTTTTGCATAGAAACACGCCCATTGTTTTGATGATTTTTTGTCTTGCAACTTCACTGAACTAACCCATTTATTAGTTCTAAGAGACTTTTTAGTCTCTTAGACTTAGGAGATTCCTAGCTATATATGATTATGATCTTTACAAACAGAAACTGTTCCATTTCTTCCTTCTTGTCTTGCATATCTTTTGTTTTATTTCTTTCTTTCTTTTTCCCCTAAATTTCAAAGATTCTGTTTCACAGAAATAGTGAGAGAGGGCCTGCTCCTTGGTCCTGTACTTACATAAAAAGCACTTAGCTTTTTAATTTTAAGACAGTATTAGCTGTGGGTTTGTCAGAGATGGATTTATTATATGAGATGTTGAGAATATTCCTCTTATACCTAAATAATTTGAGAAATTTGTCATGAAAGGAAGTTGAAATTTTGAATGATATTTTTATATTTATTAAGATGATCACATTATTTTAGGTTTAATTCTGTTCGTGTGCACAACAATCATTGACTTGTACATCATTTGCACACCAGGGATAAACCCATTTCATCTGGATACATGGTCGTTTAATGTGCTTTTAATTCTTGATTACCTGTCTTTTTTGGAGGATTTCTGTATCGATCTTCTCAGGGATATTGTTCTGTTGTTTTGTTTTTATGTAGTTTTCCTAAAAGTCTTTGTTGATGATGGCCTTATAACATGAGTATGGAAGTGTTCTTTCCTGTACAATTAATAGAAGTCTTTTTAGGAGTATTGGTACTAGCTCCTTTATTGATAGTTGGTAGAATTCACTGTGATGATATTTATCCTGAACTTTTCTTTGTTGGACAGTTTATCAGTACTACATAAATCTTTTTACTTGGTACTCATCTTTTCAGGTTTTCAATTTCTTCATTTTCCAATATTAGCAGGTTCTAAATTTATAAGACTTTACTTCTTTTCTTCTAGGTTATACACCATAGTGTTGGTGTATAATTACTCATTATACACAACACAATTGGCCATTTTCTGTTGTGATACTTTGTTTTCTTTTGTGTAATCAGTTGTAAGAGCTCCCTTTACAATGCTGATTTTATTGATTTGTGTGCTATTTCTTCTTAGTTGACTGAAATAAAGTTTGCCAATCTGATTTACCTTTCAGGAAATATTTTTTAAATTTTTTTAAATTTATTTTTATTGTAAACAAATGGAATACATGTTGTTTCTGTTTGTACATGGAGTAACAGCATACCATTTGCATAATCATACATTTACGTAGGGTAATGATGTTTGGTTCATTCTGTCATTTTTTCCTTCTCCCCTCCACTCCCACCTCTCTTTTCTTTCTATATAGTCCCCCTTTCCTCCATTCTTGCCCCCTCCCACTCCCCATTATGCATCATCATCCACTTATCAGCAAGATCATTTGTCCTTTGGATTTTTGAGATTGGCTTGTCTCACTTAGCATGATATTCTCCAATTACATCCATTTGCCTGCAAAATGCCATAATTGCATTATTCTTTATAGCTGAGTAATATTCCATTGTATGTATATAACATAGTTTCTTTATCCATTCATCAATTGAAGGACATCCAAGTTGGTTCCACAATCTGGCTATTGTGAATTGAGCAGCTATGAACATTGATGTGGCTGTATCTCTGTAGTATGCCGATTTTAACTACTTTGGGTATAGGCCAAGGAGTGGGATATGGGCTTAGCATAAATAGCCTTTACAATGTTCAGGTATGTTCCTACTATCCCTATTTTTTCTAGTGTTTTGAGCATGAAGGTGTGTTGTATTTTGTTGAATGCTTTTCCTGCATCATCTGAAATAACCATATGATTCTTATCCTTAAGTCTATTGATGTGATGGATTACATTTATTGATTTATGAATGTTGAACCATCCTTGCATTCCAGGGATGAACCCTACTTGATCGTGGTGCATGATTTTCTTAAAATATTTTTGGATACAGTTTGCCAATATTTTGTTAAGGATCTTTGCATCTATATTCATCAAGGATATTGGTCTAAAATTTTCTTTCCTTGATGTGTCTTTGCCTGGTTTGGGTATGAGGGTGATATTAGCTTCATAGAATGAGTTTGGTAGGGTACCCTCCTTTTCTATTTCCTGGAATACTTTGAAAAATATTGGAATGTGTTCTTCTTTGAAGGTCTTAGAGAACTCGACTGAGAATCTGTCTTGTCCTGGGCTTTTCTTGGAAGATAGATTTTTAATGGCTTCCTCTATTTCATTGCTTGATATTGATCTGTTTAAATTGTACATGTCCTCCTGGTTCAGTTTGGGAGGAGCATATGTCTCTAGAAATTTGTCAATGTCTTCAGTAGTTTCTATTTTGTTAGAATACAGATTTTCAAAGTAGCTTCTCATTATGTTCTGTATCTCAGTGGTGTCTGTTGTGATATTTCCTTTTTCATCATGAATTTTAGCAATTTGTGTTTTCTATCTCCTTCTTTTTGTTAGTGTGGCTAAGGGATTGTCTATTTTGTTTATTTTTTCAAAGAACCAACTTTTTGTTTTGTCAATTTTTCCAATTGTTTCTTTTGTTTCAATTTCATTGATTTCAGCTCTGATTTTAATTATTTCCTGTCTTCTACTACTTTTGTTGTTATTCTGTTCTTTTTTTCTAGGGCATTGAGCTGTAATGTTAGGTCATTTAGTTGTTGACTTTACATTCGTTTCTGGAATGTGCTCCATGAAATGAATTTTCCTCTTAGTACCGCTTACATAGGTGTCCCAGAGATTTTGATATATTGTATCATCATTCTCATTGACCTCTAAGAATTTTATAATCTCCTCCCTGATGTTTTTTGTTATCCATGTTTCATTCAATAGCATATTATTTAGTCTCCAAGTGTTGGAGTAATTTCCCTTTTTTATTTTGTCATTGATTTCTACTCTCAGTCCATTATTATCTGATAGAACACAAGGCAGTATCTCTATTTTTTTTTTTTTTTTTGCATTTCCTAAGGGCTGCTTCGTGGCATAACACATGGTCTATTTTCAAGAAGGTTCCATGTGCTCCTGAGAAGAAAGTGTATCTGCTTTTTGATAGATGGAATATTCTATATACGTCTATTAAGTCTAGGTTATTGATTGTGTTATTGAGTATTATGGTTTCTTTGGTTGGATTTTGTTTGGAAGATCTATCTAGTGGTGACAGCGGTGCGTTAAAGTCACCCAGAATAATTGTATTGTGGTCTATGTGATTCTTGAAATTGAGAAGGATTTGTTTGATGTACAGGGATGCACCATTGTTTGGGGCATAAATATTTACTATTCTTATGTCTTCCTGATTTATGGTTCCCTTAAGCAGTATGAAATGACCTTCTTTATCCCTTCTGTCTAACTTTGATTTGAAGTCTACTTTATCTGATATAAGGATGGAAACCCCCACTTTTTTACTGAGTCCATGTGCGTGGTAGGTTTTTTCCCGTTCTTTCACCTTTAGTCTGTGGATGTCTTTTTCTATGAGTTGAGTCTCTTTCAGGCAGCATATTGTTGGGCCTTTCTTTTTAATCCATTCTGCCAGTCTATGTGTTTTAATTGATGAGTTTAGGCCATCAATGGTCAGGGTATTATTGAGAAATGATTTTTATTCGCAGTCATTTGACTTATTTTTGGTTTTCAATTTGGCTTGGTTTCTCCTTTCAGTGTTTTTTCTCTAAGGTAGTTCCTCCCTTTGCTGACCTACATTGTTGTTTATCATTTCCTCCTCATGGAATATTTGGTTGAGAACATTCTGTAGCGTAGGCTTTCTATTTGTAAATTCTTTTCACTTTTGTTGATCATGGAAAGATTTTATTTCCTCTTCATATCTGAAGGTTAGTTTTGCTGGGTATAGGATTCTTGGTTGGCAACCATGTTCTTTCAGAGCTTGAAATATGTTGTTCTATGCCTTTCTAGCTTTTAGAGTCTGGGTTGAGAAGTCTGCTGCTATCCGTATTGGTTTCCCTCTATATGTAATCTGATGTGTTTCTCTCACGGCCTTCATAATCCTATCATTTTTTTAAAATTTTTATTATTATTGTATACAAATGGGATACATGTTGTTTCTCTATTTGTACATGGAGTCAAGGCATACCATTTGTGTAATCATACGTTTACATAGGGCTATGATGTTTGATTCACTATTTTTTCCCTTTCCCCCCACCCTTTCCAACCCTCTTTTCCCTCTATACAGTCCTTCTTTCCTTCATTCTTACCACACTCCTTATTCCTAACCCTAAACCTAACCCTAAACCTAATGCTAACCCATCCTGCCCCCCATTATATGTCCTCATCCGCTTATCAGCGAGATCATTCGTCCTTAAGTTTTTTGAGATTGGCTTATCTCACTTAGCATGATATTCTCCAATTACATCCATTTGCCTGTAAATGCCATAATTTTATCATTCTTCATTGTGGAGTAATATTTCATTGTATATATATGCCACAGTTTCTTTATCCATTCATCAACTGAAGGGCATCTAGGTTGGTTCCACAATCTGGCTATGGTGAATTGAGCAGCAATGAACATTGAGGTGGCTGTATCTCTGTAGTATGCTGATTTTAAGTCCTTTGGGTATAGGCCAAGGAGTGGGATAGCTGGGTCAAATGGTGTTTCCATTCCAAGCTTTCTGAGGAATCTCCATATTGCTTTCCAGAGTGGCTGCACTAATTTGCAACCTCACCAGCAGTGTATGAGTGTTCCTTTTTCACCACATCCTCACCAACACCTATTGTTGCTTGTGTTCTTGATAATCGTCATTCTAATTGGGGTGAGATGAATCTTAGGGTAGTTTTGATTTGCATTTCCCTTATTACTAGGGATGTTGAACATTTTTTCATATATCTGTTGATTGCTTGTACATCTTCTTCTGTGAAGTGTCTGTTCATTTCCTTAGGCCATTTGTTGATTGGATTATTTGTATTCTTGGTGTAGAGTTTTTTGAGTTCTTTATAGATTCTGGAAATTAGCACTCTACCTGAAGTATGGTTGGCAAAGATATTCTCCCACTCTGTAGGCTCTCTCTTCACATTGCTGAGAGTTTCCTTTGCTGAGAGAAAGCTTTTTAGTTTGAATCTATCCCAGTTTTTGATTCTTGCTTTTATTTCTTGTGCTATGGGGGTCCTGTTAAGGAAGTCTGATCCTAAGCCAACAAGTTGAAGGTTTGGACCTACTTTTTCTTCTATAAGATGCAGGGTCTCTGGTCTGATTCCGAGGTCCTTGATCCATTTTGAGTTGATTTTTGTGTAGGGTGAGAGATAGGGGTTTAATTTCATTCTGTTGCATATGGTTTTCCAGTTTTCCCAGCACCATTTGTTGAAGAGGCTATCTTTTCTCCATTGCATATTTTTGGACCCTTTGTCTAGTATGAGAAAATTGTATTTATTTGGGTTTGAATGTTAGGCATTTTCATTATAATGTGCCTTGGTGTGAATCTGGTGGGATTTTGTGCATTTGATGTTCTTTAAGCCTCTTGTATTTGATTTTCCATTTCATTCTTCAGGCTTGGAAAATTTTCTGATATTATTTCATTGAATAGGTTGTTCATTCCTTTGGTTTGTATCTCTGTGCCTTCCTCAATCCCAATCATTCTTAAATTTGGACTTCATGATGTCCCATAGTTCTTGGAGATTCTGTTCATGATTACTTACCATCATCTCTGTTTGGGCAACTTTATTTTCAAGATTAAATATTTTGTCTTCATTGTCTGAGGTTCTGTCTTCCAAGTGGTCTAGTCTTTTGGTGACACTTTCCACTGAGTTTTTTATTTGATTTATAGTTTCCTTCATTTCAAGGATTTCCGTTTGGGTTTCTTTGAGAATCTCTATCTCTTTGTTGAAAGGATCTTTGGTTCCTGCAGTCTTCTTTCAACTGCTTATTGGTATTATCAATCATTGCCTGCATTTGCTCTCTTAACTCATATTTGCTTCATGAATCATCTTAATCATGTATAATCTGAAATTCTTTTCTGACATCTTCTACCATACTGTCATTGGATTCTATTAATATAGTATCTAGATTTGTTTGGATCATTTTCTTCCCTTTTTTTTTTTTTAACAATAGAAAATTTTAATTCTTTTCAGAGCAAGCAATGTTTCTAAGTTTCACAGTTCCAATTATGCTGTAGGCATAACATTAAAAATTCAGATGTTTACATCAGGTAATTGTACATAAATTGAATACATTGATCTTTCTTAGTTTATAACAAATTCATTAAAATAATTTAATAGAATTTACTACAATAAAAATGTACTTTAATAAGAACAAATTCAATAAAAGTACTTTTATTACAAGCTTACTGAAATTAATTTGGGGAACAAAAAAGTATTTAAACATATGGGCAAAACATTCCTGAACTTCTTTTATCCTAACTTTTTTTTTCTTTTTCTTTTTTTTAATATTATTATTTTATTTTTTTTTTCTTTTTTCTTTTTTTTATTATTATTGTATACAAATGGGATACATGTTGTTTCTCTATTTGTACATGGAGTCAAGGCATACCATTTGTGTAATCATACGTTTACATAGGGCAATGATGTTTGATTCATTATTTTTTCCCTTCCCCCTACCCCTCCAACCCCTCTTTTCCCTCTATACAGTCCTTCTTTCCTTCATTCTTACCACACTCCTTATCCCTAACCCTAAACCTAACCCTAACCCTAAAGCTAACCCCTCCAACAATATGCTGCCTGCAAGAGACTCATCTCATAGAAAGAGATACCCATAGACTAAAGGTGAAAGGATGGAAAAAAACATACCATGCACACAGACACAGCAAAAAAACTGGAGTATCCATCCTCATTTCAGATAATGTGGACTTCAAGCCAAAACTAGTCAAATGGGATAAAGAAGGACACTACATGCTGCTTAAGGGAAGCATAAATCAGCAAGACATAACAATCATAAATATCTATGCCCCAAACATTGGCTCATCCACGTACGTCAAACAAATCCTTCTCAATTCCAGAAATCTTCCTTTGTTTTTTCATGTTGTTCATGTATCTTCCCCTCTAGCAATGCAGATCTGGGGTATTGCAGATTTCCCGCTATAGGCTTATTGTGGCTCTAAAGGTTTCCAAAACCTTTTCTTTAAGGGGAGATCAATATTAGCAGTGCCCAAATAAGACACTCTGCAATTTTAGACCAAATAGCCCCTATGAGGACAATAACAATATTGTCATAATAAACAGAATGAGTTCAAATATATTCTTCAGTAAAACAAACAGATTTGCAGCAAGGTGTGCAGTTTCTAATGGAGGACAAAGAGGATGCAGAGGGATGTAGAATGTGGCTGTTAATGGAATAAGAAAAGAATATACAGAAGTTCTAGATAATAGAAATGGTGAGAGTGTAATGAAAAGAAATTGGATGTTAGCATGCAAAAAGGAAGAAAGAGACTCTGAGGGAACAGGTAAACAAAAGGAAAAGAGAGCCACAAAAAGTAAAGAAATAAAAACTTAAAATTTTTCAATAAGGAGAAAAAAGAAAATCTACAGTGTAATAGTCATATAGTAATAAAACCTCCCAGTGTTCAGTATCCTGATGCATGAGAGGTACCTGACAATGAGCTTCAAGTCTCCAGCAGGCATCTCGGATGTGATTTGCCCCACATAATGATGGGAGCTATGGCTTCCAGGCTTATCCAAGATGGCCGCTCTGGTTTCCAAATATGTTTCCAAATGGGAAGCTGCAGCTCAGGTTGTGGACGTGGTCAGCTGGAGGTCCTGGAGGTGGGGTGTGGTTGGACAGGCGAGTGTCCTGGAGGTCGGATGTGTTTGGTGTGGTTGTGGGATCCTGGAGGCCGGGTACAATCAGTCAGTCTGGGTTCCCGGTGATAGAATGTAGTCAGTTGGTGTGGAGGTCCTGGCAGCAGGGAGCAGTCATTCGATGTGAGGGCTCCAGAGGCAAGGAGTGATCAGTTGGGCTGAGGGATCCTGGAGAAGGGGCTCAGTCAGTCCAGCCAGGGATCCTACGGGAGCTGGCTGTTGTCTTAAAATGGTGACAGCCACGTGTAATCAAACCTGCTGGAACTGTAACAGTGAGCTTCCAGGCAACAACAGGCAGCTGCTGCTCCACTGGTGGTCAGCCATCAGTTTGCTGACTGTTGTTGGAAGATCGGGAGGTGAACCTCATGAGTTGGGTGATGGATAGGTATAAGGCAGACGATGGACAGGCCAGAGGCAGGCAAATGGGGGATGACAGGCACCTGACAGTGAGCAATCAAGAAACAGATATCCTCTGCTTGAAACCAGAATTATGGAGTTATAAGGAACATAGCCTCCCTCTACTCCACCATCTCGGGGCCCTGCTCCTGCTGTGCTGCTCCAGGACCAACTGACAGAAGAGAAAATATTGTTTCATTGAACTTTTCATTACTATTTTGTTTCCTTCTGTTTAGAGACATCATCTTATCCCAGTTAGAATTGTCATTTTCAAATGATGGAAAAGTAACAAATATTGATGAGGGTGTGGGGAAAAGGGAACTCATATCATGTTGGGGAGAATCTACACGAATAAAGCTATAAAGGAGAACAGTACATAGGTTTCCCCAAAAGGTAAAAATAACTTCTCTACTATTCTGTCAGCCCTTTTCTGGGGGTATATCCAAAGGAAATAACATGTTCATATCTAAGAGATAGCTGAACACTCACGTTTAATGCCACACCATTCAGAATACCTAAGAAATGGAATCTGCCCAGATGCCCATCCACACATGAATGTATATAAATATTAGTACAAATCCACAATAGAAATGTTATTCATACATTAAAAAGATTTATGTCCTATCATATGAAGCCAAAGGGGTGGAACTGGAGGTCATTATGCTAAGTGAGATAAGTGAGACACAAATATTACATGCTTTTTATCTCTCAAAAGTTGATGCTAAAGATGGAACAAATGTATAATACTATATGTTATTCTTTCTTTTCTTTATTATTTTTTTCTTTTTGATACTGAGTATTAACTTTATCAGGGAGGACATTTTGCACTGACCTATATCACAGTCATTCTTAATTTTCATTTTGAGACAGGGTCCCACTCACTAGTTTGCTGAGGCTGGCCTCAAACTAGTTGTCCTTCTGTATCAGCCTCCCTAGTCACTAGGATTATAGATGTGTACCACTTCACCTGGCTATGTCTTTTATTCTTTGTATGATTAATTTTCCATTCTCCCTCTCCATCTTTTCTCTCTTGCTCTGTCTTCTGCTCTACCTGCATTCACTATTCTAGGTTTCTAGCTATTATTGTCTTATAAGAATTCAATTTCCAATTCCCCACCCCTCAGCTTTTGACAACTACTAATTCACTTTCAATGTGTATACAGTTACTATATATATTTTATATATATATATATATATAAAATCACACCTTATATGATTTTTTTTTTGTTCATTCACTTAGCACGTTTTCAAGGGTCATTGGTACTGAAGCATGTACCAACACTTTATTCCTTTATATGGCTGAATAATATTCTGTTGCGTGAACAAATCACAGTTTGGTTGCAAATTTATCTGGTGAGATCAAGTTGCTTTTATTTGTTAGTGTGCATATAACTATGTGCATTTTACACATTTGTGTGAACACCTGATTTTAATTATTTAGGATGTATTTTTGAAGCAGAATAGCTTTTCCCCTGTAGATGTACACCATCACTATAGTACATTTAACATTCCCATCACTATAGTACAAGACTTTCAAATACTACACATCCTGAAAACCTGTTTTAAATAAATTTTTATTTAGTACTGGCATCCAGCAAAAATGAATTTATATGTGGTAATTTTTAATTTCCATTCCTTTGATAATTAATGATGTTTACAATACTTTCATATGCTTTTTAGTGATTTTAATCATATTTGGAGAAATGTTTATAGTGGTATAATTCCTTTGTATGTTCTTCAGTTTCTCTTTTTTTCTTTCTTTTTTTTGGGGGGGTACTGAGGATTGAATTCAAGTGCACTTACCAACTGAACCACATCCCCAGCACTTTTTATGTTTTATTTAGAGACAGGATCTTCCTAAATTGCTCAGGGTTTTGCTAAGTTGTTGAGGCTGGCTTTGAACTTGAAATCCTCCTGACTCAGCCTCCTGAGTCTCTGGGACTAGAGGTGTGTACCACCACACACAGCCCCCCTGTATGCTCTTGATACACCATCATTTTGATGTTTTTATTAGTGAATTATAGTTACATATCATGTTCATTTTGAAATAATCATGCATACATGAAATATAATTTTCTCCTTTTGAGTCCCTACTCTACTGAACTCCCTTCTATTTTTATGGACTCTGCCCCCCCCCACCATACTGATGCCATTTATTTTTCTCTAACACCCACATATGAGAGAAAAACTAGACCTTTAACTTTCTGACTCTGGCTTAATTCACTTAGCCTCATATTCTCCAGTTGTATCCACTTACCTGCAAATGCCACAATTTTGTTCTTCTCTATGGCTGAGTAAAGCTCAATTGTGTGTGTATACCATATTTTCTTTATCCATTCACTGCTGATTAGCACCTGGACTGGTTCCATAACTTGGTGGTTGTAATTGTTCTTCTGTGAACATTGGTATGAATGTATTACTATAGTATGATGATTTTTTAGAAATAAATCCCAAGTAGTGGGATAGCTGGGTTCTATGGTAGTTCTTTTCAGAGTCTCTTGAGGAATCTCCATACAGCTTTCAAAAATGGTTCTATTAATTTGTAGTCCTAACAACAATGTATGAAAGTTTGATTTTCTCAAATATCTTTGTTAATATTTATTGTTATTTGTATTCTTAATCATTGCCATTCTGACTGCAGGGAGATGAAATCTCAATGAAGTTTTGAATCGCATTTCCCTGATTGTCAAGATTGCCAGGGTTGTTGAATATTTTTGCTAGCATTTGTAGGCCATAGTATTTCTTCTTTGAGAAATGTTTTTACTTCTATTTCCATTTATCATGATAGGGTTGTTTATTTGGTGTTAATTTTTTGAGCTCTTTTTTATATTCTGGATACCAATCTCCTCGGGGAGAAATAGCTGCAAAGCTTTTTCAGCCATTCTGTAGGTTCTGTCTTCATGCTCTTAATTTTTTCCTTTGCTTTGCAGAAATTTCTAATTTGATAATGTCCCACTTATTAATTCCTGGTTTTATTTTTTGTACTTTTGAGGTCTTTTTAAGAAAGTTTCAGCCTGCACCAATATGTTGGAGTGTTGACCCTATGTTTTCTTATACAAGTTTTAAAGTTTCTGATCTAATTCCTAGGTCTTTCGTTCAATTTGGTTTGACTTTTGTGCAGGCAGGGAGATAAGGATTTAGTTACAGTCTTCTATATATGAATATTCAGTTTTCCTACAGCATTTGTGTAAAAGGCTATCGTTTTGTCAGCATATATTTTGGGCATTTTTGTCAAGTATCAGATGACTTTGACTATGCAGTTTGTTTCTTTGTCTTTGTAGGGCAAGCCCAAACAGTTGTAGTCGTGCTCCCTCATCGAGGTTTCTGGTGTGCTGTTTTCAGGGTAGAGTCAAGGTCTCAAACCCTCTAGTCAATGTGTGTCCTCAAGGTCATCAACACTTCTTGTGAGCATGTGCCCACTGATGAAACCGGTTGGCAGTGTGCCTTCTTTGTTGGGCCTGAATATAATAAGACATATGGAAAGGGCTCAGGGGGAAAAACAAAACTGGCTGGGGGCTCAAGCTGAGGCTGGGAGCTGGTTAGGGTCAATTGCCACCTTCAAAGAAAGCATGTCAACTATCCCAACTGCATCTTGCATCTTCTTCTACTTGCCAGGATCCTGAATCCGTTTCTTGGGTCTGAGCTGCCAAATTGAAAAGAAAAACTTAGAGGAGGAAAAGTTTATTTTGAGCTCTTGTTGTGCCCAAAGGTTTGAGACCCCACAAGGACCACCAGAGACCATGATCAATGCAAGCAGCAAAGAGTCATTTATTAGCGAGTTCGAACTCGGTCCTCTGCGTCCTTAATCAATGACGCTAGGAGAGAGGCCCCGAGCCCTCGTCAGCAGGGTTTTTATAAGGAAAAGCAAGCAGTTTTACAGTGTTCTTCTAACTGGCTAACATTCGAACAGCTAAACCTCCCCTGGTTGGGTCCGGTCAATCTATTTGATTTTCATTGGGTCCAGCCAGAACTGGACGGTCCTAGAGGAAGAAGGGAGGAGGGAAGGGGTGAACTATTCAGGAGCTGAGTCGGGGCTAGGCCCTGCTCTCGTCCTTGATGGATAAGGTCTCCAGGCAACTGCACATTCCTCGGACAAATATCTCTTAACAACCTTGGTAAGCACAGGGGCCCAGCAGTCCTGTTTGTCCTTGAGACAGTTAGCAGCACAGATACCACCCTGCTCTCAACATCCCCCCTTTCCAAGAACATTTAGAGAGCCAATCTTGGGTCTCTACTGTTCTAATTCTTGCTGCTTAATGGGCTGATATTGGGCCTTTAGCACCATTAGCTGTACTGTATTTATTTTATCTTTAACAAAAGCAATTAACTTATTGATTATACAAGGTCCTATAGTTAAAGCTAGTAACAACAATATTAGGGGTCCCACTGTAGTGGACACCAGAGTAGTTAACCAAGGGGAAAAATTGAACCAGGATTCAAACCAGTTCTGACTAGCTTCCCATTCTTTCTTTCTGTTTGTTAGTCCTTCTCTGACTTTTGCCATGGATTCCCTCACTACTCTAGAATGATTAGCATAAAACCAACATTTTTCTCCCAGAGCTGCACATAGACCTCCTTGCTTACAGTCTTTAAAGTCAGGTAAATTTGGTAATTAATGAGCTCCGGAGATTCTTGACATTTTATTCTTCCAGGGGCAGTCTCCAACTTCCAAAGGCAGATGGCTTCATGGCTTCATTTCCTCAAATTGACCCGATTCCCTATTTCTACACTAACTACCTGTCCTTATTCTGACTTCATTTACCCCTCTAATACTAGGAACTCCTTCACTGCTGTAGGGAAAATGGGCGATGACCAATCTGACTTCTTCGAGCTGGAAGTGGGCGGCGTGGGGCAAGCAGTTTGGAGTTCCCTTTTTAAAATCGGGTCAATCGAGGGATCCAAGGTAGAAGTCTGGTTGGGGAAGAGCAGGTTGTAAAGTCATCTGGGGGTGGGTGCTTCTATGATAGAAGAACAAAAAGACATGAGTACTGAAATGAAATTAGTACAAAGTAAATGTTGCAGCATCTGGAGCATGCCACTGAGTATCATGAAAATGACAGAAGTCAATCTCTCACCAGGAGGTGGAAGAACTGAGAAATTGTTCCCATAACTAGACCTAGCAAAGGCTGGAAAGGACAAGGCCTTTATTTGAGAAATTTAACATTGTCCAGGTTATCAGGAATGTAAACACAACATGTAACTTTTAATGTCATAGATATCCCCAAAAATATAGTTAAGCTACTTAATGTCATCTGATTTTTGTAAAATATTCCTTTATTGGTATAACCTGTGTTTAGTAGAGAGCTCTATACTTCTGTTACTTAGGGCTAGGTAATCATATGAGCAAACATAGATCAAGTCTACCTGTATAGCTTAGGAAGGTCTGTAGGCCTTAAACTGACTAAAAACTTCTGACTCTGGCAGTTTCTCTTGATAGTTATCAGGCACATTTGCTGAAGAATCTTTCTTTCATTTGTAGCTTCCAGTTTTTATTCTAGTGGACTAACACAAGTGTACATCTTAAGTTACATTTAACTGTTATTTCTCTTAAATGCCCAAGAATGGTTATATTTTGGTTTTAACTGTTTTGCTGGGTGTCTAACATCAGGTTGGTCAAATTGACCTCGTTCCTGTCTTGTTAAAGAGTCAGCTGAGTTCCCACAGGGGCCACTCATAGAGAACTTAAGAGCAGCTTCTTACTCCACCAGTGCCATTGGTTAGGCAGGGTCTCCTTGATGAGGTGACTTCCTTTGGAAGCATTAGGGGTGTCTCTTTTTTTTTTCCATGACCCTCCTCTGCAGCAGATGCACTGAGCGATTTTCATCCTCTAGTCTCAACAATCTCCTTGATCAGGAGGTTGTGTGACACAGAGTTGCAAAGCTCCTTAGAGAAGTTCTCTTGTTCGTGGGTTCAGGCTGACTGAGGACAAAAGATCCAAATACTGGCCTATCTTGCCTTCTGTATTTAATTCCAATCTCTAAGTTTGATCTTAATCATCCAGCAAGCCAGTTTCACCAGTCATAAAGTAAGAGTACTGGGCTTTAACTTTAATGTCCATAACTTTACAGTTATTTACCCTTTTATCTAACTGGAGTCTGCATTAGTTCTGGAAGTTACCACTATCTGTTCTGATATCTGTTACCACTATCTGTTAGGTGATGGCTTATTATCACAAGTTACCTAGGTTGCGTGTTCTTGAAGCAGCTACTTCTGCAAAACATTATCAGGTAACAGTTTTACAAAATGAAATTAGCAAGAGTAAAAATATATTCTGCTTGTATAATAGCTATCTTGAATTTTGACTGAGAACCACATTATATTTTCTATTTGAGATCATAGTAATTTTACAACAAAAAACCAATCTTTTGATTATAACTTTAAATAAGCTGAAATCTGATTTATTTTGGAGTCACTCTAACATGCAGTAAGGTGGGAGGCAGAGCCTTATCTCAGGTAAGGCGTGGCTCCTTACAAGTCTTAAGTGTTCTAATTCTGATGTTGATCTTTGCTTCTTCCTTAAATATCATTAAGTAGTTTACATATACTGTTTCCTGAGTCTATACAAACTTTATAATTAACACAATTTAACATTGTATCTAAAACATGAATCAAAGAAAGGCTGAGAGAGCTTTTAACTTTCCTTTTGTGTGTCAAAGTGGCAAAATATTTTCATGTTTTACAAAATTAACCTTTAAACAAGTCAGGCTCTAATGTTTAGAAATACATTTACATTTGAAATTCTTTATCTCAGTGTAAAATATAACAAATTTTACATATACCCTATTGATAACAGGTCCTATAATAGAACACTAAATGATAGAAATTAATCCCCAATAAAATTTACTCTTTATAAGCTTAAAATTACCATTACAGACAAGTTTATCTGGAGAATAGCAGGTTGATAAATTCCTTGCTTTAAAACTTGTATACCTGAAAAACACGAACACATTTAATATACAACTAGAAACCATTTCACAATTACCTTGACACTTTTTTTCTTACCAAATTTAGTTTTTAAAGAAAAATGTAGACTCTGTAACACAGTACAATACTCTAACAGTTGTTTAACCATAATTGTATACACCCCAATTTTTAAGACTAATTGTTCTAAAGAATAAAACTTAATAGACACAAAGTTAAGAGTAAATTAGTGTTTCTAAGAAATCCTTGCCATTTAACCATGTCATTTTACCATATAGATTAAACTTTGGTTTATATCAACACATTAGTATTTCACCTTAGGAAAAACCTTTAATAGCTTTAGCTGTTTTACATACATACAACCAACTTAGTTACACACAGACTTTCTTAGCACTTACTTAGACCCTCATGTATTCCATCACACAGGCACTTTGTTACCCAGAAACATTTCCTTTTTATTAAATACATTTTCAAACCCAGAACCTTTTATTTTCTCTTTCCTATCTGTTGACCCCTTTTTGTTCACATTCTGAAACAACTCTTATGAAATTTCTGAATTTAGATAAATTGCTCTATTTTAATAAGATTAAATATTTTGTTGTTTATAGTACTCTAATTGAAACACAGTTGAAACTTTTGGGACCCTTTGTATATAGAATTCCACTTATTAGGACATAACTCTTAGTAACCTTGTTTTTAATTTAGTGATGACACAAAGCAAGTTTAAACCCTTTTATTTACCAACCTATGAAAACACCAATAAGGTTTAAGTATGATACCCCATGGAATTTGAGGAGTTAAGAGTACCTGATGTTATTTAACAATGAGCATTTTAATTTTGCAAATTAATCAGATGTCACCAACAAACACATTTGAGTAGTCCCATACATGTTAACTCTAATTTACTTATTCTGTAAAAACCAAGAAAGCAGTCAAGTGTCCTGAACAGTATTTGCTGTCTCTTTCCTATTGAAAAAAAGTCCTAGGAACAATTGATATTAGACATTTTATTAACATCAATATTTTATTTGCTTGACCACCTAGAGACTTGTGAGTTATTTTCAAAGACATTTTACTTTCATTAGTTTACCCAATTTGAATTGAACCTTTAAATCACGTGAATAAAAGTATTTGGATCCATTTTTAAATTTTAATTTTTATGCGCGCTTATATTTAACACAAAACTAAAGGCCTTGTAATATTCATCTCCATTGCAATGTAGCAGATGTTTAAAAATAACTCGAGTTGGATAAAAAGAACTGATCAAAAATCATTAACCTAGGTATGCAGGATCAAAATTATGAGCTCAAAGATACAGCATTAAAGAAAAACAAAATAAACGAAAAATCCTAGAAAATAAGTTAGTTCTGGGTACCAGCCCAGAAGTTTAAAACGGACACTTTTTTTTCTTTTCTTCAGGTTACCCGTTCCTTCCCGCTGAGACTGCTGCAGTTTACATTTTAATGCAGACTTCAGGAAGGCCAGGGAAGGGGGAGGGAGGATTACCCAGGACTTTTTAACCCTTTTTTTCCTGGTTGAGAAATCAGGTTAGGTTTGAATGCAGAAGATCACAAAACATCATTTCTCACTACTTTTGAGGAATGGAGCTGCTGAGCTCTCTGCCTAGAGGGATTGGAGTAAACAAATCTCTCAGGAACAAGAAGAAGGACTGTAAAAGTACCCTGCAATGAGTATCCCTAAGCCTAAGATCGGATTAACACAATGAAGAATTTAATAGAAGGCAAGAGTAAAGACCATATAGTACAATACACAAACAGACAGACACATAGCATGCTAAATCAAAAATTGGCTAGCTGGTATTTTGTAGTTTCCCAGGTGCTACACAAAGCCCAAATGGGACAAAGAGTTAACCAGATGCGGCCAGTCGTCCGAATGCAATACTGAAGCTGCTCAGAAGCAGCGCAGACGCTGTTCAGAAGTGACAAATTCACCCAGAATGCAGCACAAACTGCTCAGAGTGCAGCACAAGCTGCTCAGAAGTGACAAATTTACCCAGAATGCAGCACAAACTGCTCAGATGTGACAATAATGTCACCAGATGCGATGACTCGCCAGAATGCAGTACCCACTGCTCAGATGTGACAATAATGTCACCAGATGCGATGACTCGCCAGAATGCAGCACTCGCTGCTCAGATGTGACAAATGTCACCAGATGCGATGACTCGCCAGAATGCAGCACCCGCTGCTCAGATGTGACAAATGTCACCAGATGGGTCAAGGGGACGTCTCCCGAGACCCTGCTGGGGTCCTATAGCGCGTCCGCCAGGACTGTGCCAGCCCAGAACCAGAGCCTGCAGGCAATTCAGACCAGAAAACACACGGCAATGCCTTACTCACCGGTGGAAGATGTCACTTATAACTCTATGATCAGGTGTCTGGGTGGGCTTGGGGATCCCGGACGAGCCCCCATATGTTGTGCCCAAAGGCTTGAGACCCCACAAGGACCACCAGAGACCATGATCAATGCAAGCAGCAAAGAGTCATTTATTAGCGAGTTCGAACTCG
Source organism: Sciurus carolinensis (assembly GCF_902686445.1). Lineage (NCBI taxonomy): Eukaryota > Metazoa > Chordata > Mammalia > Rodentia > Sciuridae > Sciurus > Sciurus carolinensis. The sequence goes on along the minus strand of NC_062223.1, from coordinate 20,475,983 downwards.
GTCCTCTGCGTCCTTAATCAACGACGCTAGGAGAGAGGCCCCGAGCCCTCGTCAGCAGGGTTTTTATAAGGAAAAGCAAGCAGTTTTACAGTGTTCTTCTAATTGGCTAACATTCGAACAGCTAAACCTCCCCTGGTTGGGTCCGGTCAATCTATTTGATTTTCATTGGGTCCGGCCAGAACTGGACAGTCCTAGAGGAAGAAGGGAGGAGGGAAGGGGTGAACTATTCAGGAGCTGAGTCGGGGCTAGGCCCTGCTCTCGTCCTTGACGGATAAGGTCTCCAGGCAACTGCACATTCCTCGGACAAATATCTCTTAACAACCTTGGTAAGCACAGGGGCCCAGCAGTCCTGTTTGTCCTTGAGACAGTTAGCAGCACAGATACCACCCTGCTCTCAACACTCTGTTGTAGAGATTTCATTCTATGGTCAGCTGACTTTACTTTTCTGGGCCTGAGATGATGAAGGAAGTGTTGTAGAGAGAAGTTGCTCAGCTTGGAAGCAGAAAGAGAAATAGAGTTGAGGGGAGAGAGTGCACAAGAGAGTGATAGCAAAAACCAGGGACAAGGTATAGTTTAAGACCATACTTGGACTCTTGCCTCCAGTCACACCCTATTTGCCTAGTGTTACTATCTAGGATTCAATTCAAATTATTAATCCACCAAGTGGATTAATCCACGATTGATTTTATTGCTCTGATAATCTAATAATTTCAATTCTTAACATTCCTGCAGTGTGTAACACATGAGCTCTTTGGAAAAACATTTATAGATCCAAACGACAGCATGGTTTAATACTTAATTTTTGTAAATATTATTCTATGCTAAGAACATGTATTCTTTGTTAGATGTATAACTTTATATAGACTTTTATATATTTATAATTTTTTTGAGTTTTTTTTATATTCTTTCTACTTGGTGCCAGTTTTACCCATCAGTTTTGGAGATAGGAATATTGAAATCTTCCACTTTGAAGGTGAATTCATTTATTTCCTCAGGTGGGTTTATCTAATATTGTTTCATATATATGAGGCTATATTATTATACAAAAGTATTAGTCAGGGTAGTATAGTGAAAGTGTTATAATTTAAGGAGAGTATAGTAAGCTATCATTTTCAAGTTGTGCAAAGTTATAAGAAACACTCCTGGAAGATGTGATATCCTGGGGTTACTGAGAGTTTGATATGCTAATTATAGGACTGTGATTATTCAGAAAGATGAGGAGATGTGAAAGGAGTGATATAAAAATTGGAAAATAAAATATGTCTGCAGAAGGACTTGCATAGACCTATGAGGTTGGTCTGCTATGAACTAACGAATGTGATTTATATAACCTGTTCCCTTAGTGTCTACTGAATTCTTTCCTTTCTTACTCAAGAGGGATGAAAGGCAGAAAAAAGCAAAAAAAAAAAGAAAACAAATGAAAATAGGAAATTATTTACTATATATTGTACAAAAATATGTATTATACATATATAACTAGTAGTCAAATAGTACTATGTATGAATACATAAGAGTGAACATGTGTTCTAAACTTCCAAGGGCATAATTAAATGTTGAGAAATTAGTTTGAAATGTTTATGTAATGGCAATGACTCTGAGTATAATATTGATGAAGATAATGGTAATGCCCTTATGATAGTTTCATAGCTCATTGATATAATTAGATAATAAAGAATTTAGAATTTATTAAATGTATATTACATAACATCAGTGAGTTTAGACTTTAAGGAGATTATTCTGGTTGAGAGGGGGAAATCACATTTAATCAATGCTATAACATTACAGAATCACTCACATCAAGACCCTAAAGAGAAATAAAGGAAAGCCTTAAAGACATCTGTATGAGCACTTTTATGTTACTGGCTTTATTTTTACAAATATAGCTACTCATGTTTTTGTTGCAAAACAAAAATGCCTATGGGAATTTTTCCCCTCTGGTCCATCTAAGTCTTTTAATTCAAAATATTCCCAGTAATGCTGTCCTAAAAGGTTTTGTGCATTGAAGATCCAAAAGGGGATACAGCTGCTTTCTATATTGATTTTGTTGTTTCATGGTACAGAGAAAGGTAAGAAGAATCAGTCTAAAGAACAACCTTGACATTCCAGAGAAATATGAAATATGATTCAAAATTACCATAAATATTTTTCTTAAACTGGGAAAAATCTTTGAAGTTTTGGACATCAATTTACATAAAATTTGATTTTAGTAAATATTGATTTTTAATTTTAAGTTCTTCTGAAATATTTTTAATGTTAGTTCTTTGTTTTTATTTTTAGGTGTAGATGGACATTATGCCTTTATTTTGTTTATTTATTTTGTGTGGTACTGAGGATGGAACCCAGTGCCTCACACTTGTGAGGAAAGTGCTCTACAACTGAGTTAAATCCCCAGCCCCATGATAGTTTTCTTTAAGAACAGACATTCAGGAAAAGCTAAATGGTAATTTGAAAATGAATTCATTTGAGCGAAAAGTTATTAAGCCACTGAATTTGTGTATGACAATCATTGTGAAAGTATGAACCTTTGAAACATACAAATATAGATTAGATGTAAACTTCCGTATTTGAATTCGGTTGTAATATTCCTATTTGCAAAAAGGGACAACAATACAGTAACACATATCTCTTTGGGTCATGGGGAAATGTAATAGATAAGTGAATGAAAAATATTTAATACCATGCCCATAACATATTAATAATTATGCCACATAAACATTTTATATCAAATAATTATGCCTATATCTTTCCATTTTAATTTTTTATAGTTGAAAATATGATAAATAGTTAAACAGAAAAACATATAAAATTGTTCCTGATGGAGTTTCATACTATCCACATATTCTCTGGACTTCAGTCATGCACCCATTTCTCAAGATTGACACTTCAATGGATTTCTCTTTTCTCTTGGCAAAAAGAAGTTAACATAACGTTGCAAACAATTTTGCACAGAAAAGTTTCTCAAAGAATTTACATAGTAAAGGAGAAACTTTTGGAAAATGCACTTAAAGTGAATGGTATGTGATCAAATGGACTCAAAATTCTTCACTCCTACTCCCTTGTGTTTCTATGAGAGAGAGAGGGAGAGAGAGGGAGAGAGAGAGAGAGAGAGAGAGAGAGAGAGAGAGAGAGAGAGAGAGAGAGAGAGAGAGAGAGAGAGAGAGAATGTATTCATAGACAGAAACGGAGACATAGACATTGAGAATTTCAGTATTGTAAGAACAAAAGTGATTTATGAACAGGATGGGACCTGGGATATTTCAACATGAGGTGGCTTTTTCAGAGGGTTCCTAGAAAAGGCTCTGGGAACTGCTTTGAAGCATATTTGCCCCTATAGTTCTGTAGTATCCTAACTGATATTCAATCATTATAACTAGGGCAGTCTTGAATCGATGTTTAAAAATACTGGGACTTTTGTCAAAATCAAGGAAATATTTCGAAGCAAGATTTGTACTTTCTATGATTTCAATATTCTAGTTTTCTACAGTTCTGTACCATAACTTTAATGAGAAATTATCCAGAAATTCCTTTGATTTTCAATTGACATATTTTCCAACAAAATTGGAATCTGAAATGAGCACAGCAACACTCACATTTTTCTGTATGCTTAATGTGTGTTTAAAATGTATACTTCAACATTTCTCCTTTTGGCAGATACAAAATCCAATAGCTGGAAACATCAAGAGAAAATATTGATATTCACTTCCCTTTACAAGAGTTTGTTCCTCTGCAAAAGATTTCAGAGGGCAGGGCTGTTCTGTGGACTTGGGAAGTTGTATCATATATTATGACATGAACTCCTTTTTCTTGCTTTCAGCATACAGGAAGAAGATTGAGTAGCATCATTTCTGCTTACCAGCAGAAGGAGACTCAGAGAGGATGATTTGCTCAGTGTCAACAACATCTTAGTTAGCAGAGCATCTGAGAGGGCACTTACTCCATGGTCCTTTGTGGAGGGACTGCCCATGAAAACATAATGGTCTCTCACTTATTCCACTGAAAGAATACAGAGTCTGAAATAAAGAATTTTTTTTTTTTTTTTTTTTACAGGGACATTGAGATCCTGGTTAAAGGTGAAAATTTCAATGTGTTTGCTGTCTGTTCCCAGATGCACAGTAGCAGAATTGCTGCACAGCCTGAAGGTGTGATTAAATAAGCAGGGTGCATGAGGTCCTTCAAACTGTCATCCGAAGACTACAAGATCCCTACAGTTTCTAGTGCATTAGCAGTAACCTCTAAAATGTGCCTTCAAAAATCTTAGGGAAAAGGTAAAGTTTGCATATAGTAATACACTGTGCTCCTCTACTTAGATGGTCAGCATTGATGCCCACGGTTCTTTATTTCCAGCCTCTCCATGTCGTGAACTTGGACCCAACATACCATGGAGAGGCACGGAAACTATTATCAGGTTATTTTTCTACTATGATTAAGAGTCTTGTACCTTTAAAAAAATAAATATTAGTTCTACTGGGTTTATGAATCAGTAGTGGGATAAAATTTCATAGGTAAATTATATGTAAAATATAGAAGGAGAAGTCTTCTTCAAATGATAGAGTTATAAAAATAACAGAGATGATGAAAGACACCCACACTTTTATTACAGGGATGGTACTCAGCTGCAGTTCCATTTGATCTGTGGAAAATGTTGCAGGCCTCTTAGAGGTGTGGAATCTGGCATTGGATCCAGTTTTATATCTTTAGTCTGCTTTTAAATAATTTAATGATTTTGTGTAATTAACAGACCCCTTTTATTCCTCTATTACTTCATGTGTAAAATGAATAGCAGAACCTTCCTTCCTGGGTTTTCATGAGAGTTAAATTCATTTAAAATGTTTATAAAAATCTGAAGTATAAAGCATGCTTTCACTAAATATCATTATAAATGTAAGGACTATTTATATCTAAAAAGATTTGGAAGATTAACCCTATATAACTTTGGTTACTTCTACATATCTTTATAATTTATAAAAATCTCCAAAACAGAAAAGTGGCTATTAATATATACTATGTTCTGTCTCATTTCAGACAAATTAAGTTTCTGCTGTGCACCGTGGATTCCAGTTGACTTCATGGGGCATCAGAAAAATGTCACGGAATTTGTTTTCATGGGGCTTTGGAGAAATAAGGAGATAGAACTGCTCTTCTTTGTCCTCTTCCTCCTTTGTTACCTGGCGGTCTTAGTGGGGAACGTCCTCGTTTTGCTCACCATCACCTGCAGTCCCCTCATCGAGCAGCCCATGTACTACTTTCTGGGCCACCTTTCCTTCATGGACCTGTGCTACACCTCCACCGTGGTTCCCCGGCTAATCAGGGACTTGGCAGCAGCAAGGAAAACCATTTCCTATAACAGCTGCATGACTCAGCTCTTCACCGCCCACTTGCTGGCAGGTGTGGAAATATTCATCTTGGTGTCCATGGCTCTTGACCGCTATGTGGCCATTGTCAAGCCGCTGCACTACATGGCCATCATGAACCGGAGGAAGTGCAACCTGCTGGTCGTGGTGGCCTGGGGGGTGGGTTTTTGGCACTCCATTGCCCTATTGCTCATGGTGCTCAGGCTGCCTTTTTGTGGTCCTAATCAGATAGATCACTACATTTGTGACATAAAGCCTCTTTTGAAATTGGTCTGCAAAGACATTCACGTTGTTAGCATCTTAGTGATCGCCAACTCAGGGATGGTGGTAGTTGTGATTTTTCTTGTTCTAGTAGCTTCTTATCTACTGATTTTATATCACCTTAGGACAAGATCTTCTGCAGGGCGGCGCAAAGCTCTCTCAACCTGTAGCTCTCATGTGACAGTAGTTGTTCTATTTTTTGTGCCCTGCATTTACACCTACGTGCTCCCTGCCGGCAGTGAGAACAAAGACAAGGAAATCTCCGTGTTTTACACTGTGGTCGCCCCCATGCTGAATCCTCTCATCTACACGCTCAGAAATATGGAGATGAAAATTGCCATGCAGAAGGTATGGGCTCGAATGTCACATCAATAACTGAATAAGCAGGGAGATTCATGCTGCTTCCCACTGTGTCCCCAGTCTGCTCTCATTTGAGACTCAGATCCTATGCTGGAGAGTTCACATCTTAGAGATAATCTCCACCTGCCACTCTCCAGGAATATTTTGAAGACCTGCCTATATATCAGTTATATTTTTCCCTCTTATTATATTGGTATTCTGTGTACATTTGCTATCTATTAAATAATCCTATGTTCCACTCTAGTTTTTTCTTATGAATTATGTCTTTATCATTTGATTGAACCAGAAGATTATGTGCTGTATTTTAACATTTCTTTGAATTTATATATTTTGTCTAGAAATTGACTCTGATATGTTAAGGAGTAAGTAAACAAGCATGGAATTGTTCCTAAAGTAGTATTTTCTCTTTTTATTTACTGATATGTGTAGTTCTTAAGGGTCTAGATTATCTCCTTCTGTCATTAACAATTGTACATTAATAATAAAATAATTGAGTTAAATTTCACTGACTTTCCTGATTTGAATTAATCCTGTCTCAATAGTCATGTCAACATGAAGGAAAAGTCACCGAGGATTGCCTTTATTCACGTTTCAAATCTTAGAACTTATGATACATATAACTACTCACTTTTCCCCTCACTAAACTGTGCAAAACTCTGGAATATCTTCAGGAAATATTCTGTCCATTCTAAAAGAAAGTTGGTTCTGACTAGTTACTTTATTCATACCTTCATTTTAGTTGCCTTATTGTATTATTTTTCCACAGAGCATTTGGATTTTTTTTTTCAGTACAGAAATATGGTGTCTAGAAATGCATTTTGTGTTGTGGGATGATTGTGTACATGTATTTATAGCATGCAATCCTTGCAGATTTTGAGAGTATATCAATGAAATCCTAATAGCAAGACTGCGATGCAACAAAAGAAAACAAAAACCAAACCAAAGCACTTTATTTTCACTTTATTGTTTTTCTCAAAAGTCCAGACTTTTATTGAATAAATTTTGAAAATGTTATTTGATTATACTGCGAAAATTTTGTTGTTTAGCCTTTTCATTGCTTGGTATTTTTCCTAGCATTCACTTTTTAGGAACCTCATGTTGCCTTGTATCTACTAAAACATCAATGTATTAAATATGTGGGAGAAACATAAAATGTTTTGTCATGCATATGAGAATAAGCATACATATTTAGCAAATATTTATTATTGCAAATGGGAAATTTAAAAAATCTATCCAATTACATGGAAATTACTTGGTAATTTAAATATCAATCATTACTAAATTTTATTAAATGATTTTCTAGAGTCACCTGAACTCCATTAATACTAAGAAACATATTACTTGAAACTGTCAGAAATGCCAGCCTGGAAGTAGTTTAGAAGTCCTAGTTGGGGACTTAAGAAGGACTGGAGGTCAAACCTAGCAAAAGGTACTTAATTTTACTTGATTTCCTCCCTCTACCATAGTCTCCTTATTCTTCACTTTTTTGTTTACTCTATCTAGATATCCATTGGAAAGTTTTATTTGTGAACTTGTAGGCTATTTTTATATTCTCTTTAAAACCCCAGAGAGTCCTGTGGTTTTGATCACACATCCTTGATATCTCAAAGCATTTCTGATTTCAAATAGTCATTTTTTTCAATGTATCTCTGTCACCAATTTTCCATAATATTTTGACTTTGCTAAATGTGTATTGGTTTGTTGCTTCAGATAAAGTTTATGAAATAGTACTATTTTATTTGGACTTATGATATTTCTGATGTACAATGAGCCACAATCTAGTTTAAGCTCACAAAGGGAACTTGGACTGTGAGTTGTATATGCCACAGAAGGATGTAGGGTCTCACATAGATTTTGGGCTTCTATATTTTTGCCCAGTTCATAATTTCATCCTCCTAACCTCTCTTTAGATAGCTTTAAAGATGAAATCTACCATATATGAATGAAAAAATAATAGTTATCATTTACAAAATATTTCAAATATAGAACTAAAGAGGAGCTTCCTTAATTCCTACTCCCTCATCAATCTCGGGTACTTATACAATTTTTCCTGTATATTTCTTAGAATTTCTACATAGACCATCAATTTCTTGTGATTAAAGACATTTTTAGTATGTTTTTCTCAATACATGTGACTTTGAGTTTGTAATGTGAGTTTGAGGGGTGAGATCAACATACAAAAATCATTCATATAGTTTATACTGGCAAATAAAAACCAGAAATTGCATTTTATTTTTTTTTAGATTTTTTGATATGATAGATGAATTAAAAAATGTACATATTTAAGTTGTCTGTGATGGTTTGGCTTATATATATTTCAAAATGATTACCATAACCAAGTTAAAATGTCATCACCAATGTAAAATACTTAAGAATGATGGTGACTAAATATGTTTGTTTTTGTAGTGCTGCAGATTAAATATAGGGTTTTACCCATACTAGGAAAGTGCCCTACCAGTAAACTACATCCCCAGCCATTGGTTACAAAATATGAGCAAGACACGTACACTACCAAATGAAATCCTTGCTAAGAGAATCTGATTATGTTAATGAATAGAAACAGATGTACTTATGATCCAGACTACTAAACATTGTGAACATTCTCAAGTTAATCTCTGGATTGAAATAATTTCCAATAAAATCTGAAGATGCAATTTGTATAATTTTGAAAACATATCATACTATTTATATGGAAATGCACAGGAAGTAAATTAGCTTCTGCAGCCTACAAAAGAGCATATTTGGAGAATTTACGTTTCTTACATAAATGCTATATTCTAAAACAAGAAAATGATGAAAAGATGACAATTGAACTTGGAAGTAGATTTGAATTTATATGATTAATTTTAGCAAAGTTATGTCAGCAAATGGGTAAAGAAAAGTAGCTTTTGCAACAGTGTTGTAGAAGTATTGGATGTTTTTCTATTATATACAAAACAAACAAACAGGAACCCCTTTATGCCTCACTGCCAGTACAAGTTTAATTCACAATAGATCTTAGGCATATACAATTTAAAAGTAGGACTGGGGAGATAACTCAGTTGGTAGAGTGCTTGCCTCACAAGCACAAGGTCCTGGGTTCAATTTCCAGCACTGCAAAAAAAGAAAAAAAAAATTATAATGCACTACAATTTAAAAGTAAATTTAGAACTTTATATGTAGAAGATTTTGTGACCCTTAAATAGGCAATTAGTTTTTAAATGAACTAAGTTCATTTATCATTTATTAATGATATCTATCTAAATTATCTCCTACTGTCATTAACAATCATACATTGATAATAAAATAACTGAATTAAATTTTACTGACTTTCCTGATTTGAAATATTCCCATCTCAATAGTCATGTCAACATGAAGGAAAAGTCACAGAGGCAGCAGTGTTTGACTTTAGTGACAGTATAACCTTTATTTACTTTCAGTGTATGAACCATTAATAAAGGATATATTGAACTCCATTGAAATTAAAATATTTACAACATAAAAAGTATGTGACTTTGGTTGAATTCCACATCTGAAATCTTAAATGCAACACCGTTCATATTTCTAAGGGGCATCCTGGAGTGTGTGTTTGTAGGGTAAGTGGTTAGAGGGATGAGAGGCAATCTTCCATGGAGTAGCTTGAGTGAAGTTTGGTCACTGATGAGCATAATGTTGAAGTTGAAAAACTGCACAACACAGAGTTTTGGAATCTTTTTTTACTAGAGTAAAAAACTTTCATCTACTCAGTAATCCTTAGTTTTCAAATTCTTGAAGCAAACCCTGTAGAAGAACCCATTATCATCCTTCTGCTTTCTACCTGTTTAAGCTGGCTCTTAAGCCTCTAGAAGCTTCTGTGTTCTTATCTAATAGAGCTAATAATAGTTATGTTAACATACAAGTATAGAATATATGGCTAATGTAAATCACCTAGTAATCTCTTAACAAAGAATTACTATTATTTGCTAAGTAATTTAATGCCAACAGTATCAGGTATATTCAATTGGATTTCCTAAAGTTTTAAAACTATGAGGAATCTTAAAATCTACAAATTTGTCTTGCTGGAAATGAGACACCAACTGGAGTGTGTGTGGCTAGGGTGAGCTTCAACAACCATGGATGTCCACTGGAAACAATAAGTAGAATACAGCTTTGGTGCCCTTTGAGTGCCATCTTCCTCTGAATATTCCACATGATCTTTACCTTATGATGGATCCTTTACCTAGTGCCCAATGTATGGGCAAAGGAGTTTTTATTTTTTTAATTTCTCCTTTTTCTTTTCTCCCATTCCTCAACCATCTGTCCCAGTGATGTTACTCTCTGGCAACAGTTAATTTGCTACTAGTTATGATCTTGCAGTTCATCGATTTTATTGACCTATCAAATCTCTATACTTATGGTCAGTAATAGATCATGTCTGAAATACAAACATCTGTCTCTGATTCTCTTTGTTCACCCCCATCTCAGATGTTCCTAGAAGCTAAAATAATACCATTATAGGCCATGGCATTTCCCTTCCTATTCCTCAGAAAGCTAGAAGAGCACAGACCAGGAATTGTCCAGAGTGCCCTGTTGGCTACAGCATTATGGAATCTCCAGGGGACTGGTACCTGAGCCAGACTAGCCCACAGGTGGAAGGAACATACACAGGGGCACCAGGCACCATTACCATGGACAGCTTGGAAGGATTTAACCAGGAACTGTTCAGAAATCTCATGAGAAAGGAATATACTTCTTAGAGCTTTCAATGACCTATTAATTCTGGCCTGATATTTAAGTTTATATGTTGCTTTAGGTAAACTAATTTTGTGCAGAAGTTTTTGAATAAATATAAAATACTTTTTAATCATTTGGTCTGTGCTTGTGTTAAGATGCTATTTGATTGAAATTCAGATTTTCCAGCCTGCTTCCCTGATGGATGAATGTGTACTTCTCCTTCATCCCTGATGATTTTAGTGAGGGTTTGAAGTCCATTCTTCTTGGAAACCTGTAGATCCTTTAAACATTTTGAGATTTGCAAATTATTTTGGGGGTACTAATCTTGGTAAGATGAATTACTGTGTAATTCTCTGAAATTTATTGTATATTTCAATGCTGAGCTAGCTACATTGATGAAATGAGGATCTCAGGGCTGAACATTTCCTGATCTTCACACAAATCCAACCAGTCAATGAGACCTAATGGTCAGTGTATTATCCATTTTCCCTGATTGTAGAGAGTTCCACCACTCACTGTGCTGGGTGAGAATGTGATTTTGTCATTGATTCTATATAATTTCATTCTAAAGATTTGAACAACCTTGTAGCATATGAAAATTTTTTACTATAAAATATTTAGCATACTTAAGATTTATTGGGTGTTATATGTAAGCAAAATTTCAATTAAGAACAAAAGTAAACATTAAGGACTTACAAAGTGGGCAGTAAATTTCATTGTCTCTTAGTCCTGTATTGCACATATTCCCATTTAAAAAATTGCCCAGTTTAGGCTGGCACAGTGGCACATGACATTCCAGCTACTCATGGGACGTAGGCAAGTTGACCACATATTTGAAGCCAGCCTGGAAAGCCTAGCAAGACCCTGCTCCAACATTATAAATAAAAATAAATAAATGAATACAGTTTTAATATGCAGTGAGTGCAGTTTTCCTATCACACTATCAGTATGTTGGCACTTAAAGATATAATTTTTCCACCCTGGTATGTGCATTGGGAACAGCATATTATTCATTTTTCTTTTCACTTCTATCATCCATTACATAGACATGGGTGACATAAATGTTAACTCTTGGCAAGAAAAGCTAGGTCTTGGTCCTGACCTTGCTTGTCACCAATTTTAATGAACTATCTACTTTAAGCATGAATATCACTGTTGATAATAACCCATTTTTTGAACTACAAATGCCTATCTCTGATTCTCTTTGCTCTTTCTCCTCCTCATCTCATATACCCCTGAAAAATAACATTATTCTATTCCACAAGGCTTTGTTTTCCTCCTTCCTTTAGAATACAGATGAAAATAAAGTAGACAGAATGTCCTGAACTGCTCTGTATAACCAAAGCATTTTCTTCTCCAGAGAAGCAATGCCTGATCCAGGCAAAAGTAAGTAAAAAGTAAAGTTATAGTGAGAAAATGCACAGTGGCACCAGGACATTGCCTCTGATAGTTGCTCAGAGGCATTTGATGATTATCTGTTTATACCTCTGGGAATATACATTCTTAGAGTTTGCAAAGAGCTATTCATTCTTGCATTATCCTAAAGTTTAAATTCTGCTCTTCTGACCAAAATTTCTTCAGGAATAGGTATAAAATGAATCACTCCTAGGACTTAAAATAGCATTTGCTTTCTTGAGAAATTAAAAATACATTTGTTTTTGTTCTGTGAGGCTTGTATTTCTAATGGTTAATGGTTATTAATGCATGAAAACCTACAAAAGATTTAAGACTGCTAACATTCAGAAGTAATTTGAGAGAATTGACCTGAATGAGTCTGCAAATCTCTGTATGCTATTATATTTAGAGACTGGAGAAGAATTGGTAGGTAAGCAACCTTCCTCACCTAGTCTCAGGCTATCCTGACAGTAACTCAGTCCTGATGGTCTGTAAATTACCGTTGACAGTGCTCTTGGAGGATATACATGCTGTTTAAAAGTACTCTATTTAATTTCATTCCCAAGAATATAATTTCTTAAACTTTTTCATTGGTGCATTCCACTTACACCTACACATAACACGATTTGTTCACCCTCTTTCCCCAGGATCTTGCCTTTCCTTCACCTCCTCTTGCCCCAACCATCTACTTGCTTTACTCTACTGATCTCCTATCAGTTGCAATTTCCATTATTTTAATTAGTACATTATCATTGTCTACATATGTGGGATTCATTGTGATAGTTGTGTGGAAGGACAAGCATAACACAGTAGATTTTTTTTCCCCAGCACTTTCTCATGCCCTTCCTCACCATTGTCTTCCTCCTCTCTATTGAACATTATGATTTCTTTTACAACATAAGGTAATTTGATTACTATGGAAACTTGTTATCTATTTTATTCACAAGCAGAACTACAGATGAGAATGAGAATAGTTGAGGCAAAGATTTCACTAAAATCTTCAAGTTGCGGTGAACTTCATTGAGTCCTGCTTTAGTGCTTATGTGCCTATCCATATTCTGAACAGGATGGTTTAACTTTGACATCTCCAAGAAGGAAGAAATAATTTCCCAACTTTCAAAAATGTGCCACCTTAAAGTGCACTCTAATCATCAGATTCATCTAAGGTAAGTTTGCTGCCTGTCATATTCTGACACCAGATGTAGCAAATTTGAAGTTATGTAAAGTAGAATCTTTACTTAAACTACAAGAGTAATTACTCTTATTATCTTGATAGTAAAATCAAGAGGAATGTAGAATTTGTATTCAACCCTACCAAAGAGGTCAAATAATCTTTTGAGTATAATTTAAAATGCATGAAAAAGTTCAGCCTAGTGACTAGTGTTAAGCAATGCTCAAAGAACAACAGCAAAATATCTTTCACAGTAATTTTATTTAGTTTTAGTAATGGGTTGTTGAAACGGAAATTTCTCTGAATACCCTCATTATATCTGTTTTGTTATATGCTTTTCCTTATTTCTTCACTGAACTTGTTTATGTATGTGTGCATAGCAATGTCAGAAACTGCTCTTACACAACCTAAGATAAAACTAACGTGTGACTGTTAATCATGTATGAGACTGAGGTGTTCCATAATAATTCTTGGGTTCCTCATTATAAGGTTGTATTGTGTAATAATATCCCAATTTATAGATGCAGAAATTAAAGTTTACAGAGATTAAAAATTATGTCAAGGTTCATAAGTGGTATAGAAGGGAAGAGAGTTAATTCTGTGTTCTCAGTTCCTTGTTGAATTTTTCTGACATTTAAAAGGCAGATAACAGAGTTCATGAGAGTAAATTTAGACAGCATCTATACTTATATTGGATAATTAATTTCTCATAAAATATTAATAAGATTGCTCTGATTCTAATTTCTACATTAACTATGTAACTATAGTAATAGTGAAAATAAGATAATTATAATGGTACAGTTCGGTTAATACAAAATCTCTGAATATTAGAAACATTTAGGTACTGGGTTGTCTTTATATTTTCAGATGTTGACAGCTATATAAATGCTATTTGAATTTAAACAGTTCACCATCCAGTTTATTTTACATCTCTTCATGCATCTATAATGTTGTTGACACAATTCCAGCCACATAAGAAGCAAATGCATAATATTGTACTTTCATAACTTTGATGCCAAATTAGTTTAAAAATTGAAAAGGTATGATCAAGACAATATTATACTTTTTAGGGCAGCAGTTCTTCTCCCCGATTGTATTCAACATGCCTTCCCCTCTGCTAACAGCAGTGATCATCAGAGCATGATCCCTAAAAATGTAAGATGGGATTTTAGGAGAAACTGTGGGTTAAATATCCACTGTGACCTCAAAACAAACCAGAATTCCAATTTTAAGGAATGCATGTTATCTAAAACTGAAAAATAAAAAGTTACACCAAACTGATTGGAATAATAAATAAATAAATAACAAAAATAGGAGACCTGAAAGGTATAGGTAGGATTTTGGGTAGGAAGGAAGGAAAGAGAAGGCACTAGAGAATAAAATTGCTCATGTTGTGCTGTGTTCATGTGTGGATATGCCACAAGGAACCCCACACTTAGTTATAAATAAAAGCATTAAAAGACAAAAAGAATGTTGGGTTCTGTTAACTTCTAGATACAGTCACATAATATTTCAGAACTTGGCTGGTGTGATAATCTGTCATCTTGCATGTCCCTGGGGGCCACGATGAGGATTCTGAAGTCCGTCCTCTTACACTGTCCTTCATAGTACCATACTCTGCTTTGGTATCAAGTATGCAAATAGCCTAAATCAGGATAACTTGAGAACCAGGATATCAGTCCTCTAACATCCACAGGTGAGTACCTAATGATCCAGAGAAATACTTGGATTCTCTTGATCTGTGCCTCCTATATTGAAAATCAGGGGTTTGGATATGCTAATTGACAGGACAATTTGTTTTCCAACCTATTTCTCTAACTTTAATTTTTACATCAATCTGTTTCAGATAAACACATCTATTACTGATAATCCATATCATTATAATTCTCTTAGTTGTAAGAGAATAAGGAAAAATTTGGTAAAAAAAATATTGAAGTCCTATCTGGTATTAACACTTGAGCACTATGAACCTGATAATTATTTTCACTTTGTTATAAAATATTGTCAAACTATACAAATCAATTATATTATATATGAATACAAATACATCCAGGAATACATATGTTAGGATGGCTGATACAAATATTTATATTATATCTGTATTAATATATATCATAGATTATTATAAATACTTAATATGTATTAGGAAAGTTTATAGCAATACTAAAGTCATGATGAGAGGAAAATTAGAAAATGGGTGAAATTTATCTCCTTGATGACAATAGACTTATGTAATTGGAAATATTTTTTTTTTCACAGTCTGGACCATACTTAATGCCATACCTATTATCTTTTCATCACCCAAACTGATTTTAAAGGCACAGATTTTGAATTTCTGAATGACTGCATTTGATGACTTGTGTATAAGTTTCCCATAGCAAAGGTGTCCTCTCTTTTTAGATACTAAACTCATGTTTATAAGACAAACTGAGACATATGGAAAACCAGAGGAACGTCTCAGAATTTATTCTTCTAGGACTTTCTGATGAACGGAGCACACAAACATTGTGCTTTGTGCTCTTCTTACTCTGTTACATTGCCCTTTTGCTGGGAAATCTTCTGATCCTTATCTCGATTTGGTGCAGCCCTCTATTTCACCAGCCAATGTACTATTTCCTCTGCCATTTGTCTTCTATGGACATCTGTTATACCTCCTGTGTGACACCCAAACTGATTGGTGACCTGCTGGTGAAAAGAAAAACCATCTCCTAGGTAACTGCATGTTCCAAGTCTTTGCCATACATTGTTTTGGAAGTATTGAAGTCTTCATCCTCACAATCATGGCCTTCGATCACTATGTTGCCATCTGCAGACCTCTTCACTATCTGATTATCATGAGCAAAGCAAGGTGCCACCTCCTGGTTCTAGCTGCTTGGACTGGTGGGGCTGTCCATTCCTTTCCTCAGCTTTTCATAGCAATCCAGCTACCATTATGTGGCCCTAATAAAATCAATCACTATTTTTGTGAAATTTTCCCTTTGCTAAAACTTGTCTGCAGTGATACCACTACTGCTGGTGTCCTGGTGGTTGCTAATTCAGGCATGGTTACCTTAGTAACATTCGTGATTTTGTTTGTCTCTTATGTCATTATACTGTGCACTTTAGACATCATTCAGCTGAGGGAAGACGCAAAGCCCTCTCTACTTGTGAATCTCATGTCACCGTGATAGTTTTATTTTTCGGACCTTCCATCTTTATCTACCTTAGACCTCCTACCACTTTTCCAGAAGATAAAGTGTTTGCACTATTTTACACCATCATCGTTCCTATGTTCAACCCCTTAGTCTATACTTTGAGAAATACAGAGATGAAGAATGCCATCAGAAAAGTCTGGTGTCAAACACATAGCTAAACTGAAAATAAAAAAGGGCTGTGTGTAGAAGTATAGAGGTAGAAATTGATCTCAGTGCTTAATTATACTGTTGGTGTCATTTTATGAATGCCAAGAGTGGATTTAGAGGTAAAATATAACTACTAATCTAACGCTATTTCTACTGTGCAAAAATTGAGTCAGAAATGTAGTAATTTTGTAGCTTAATTAGATACTGTGAGTAGGGTTACCCGTGTGAAAGTAATTCAGAATACAGTAAGGATAATTTTGGGCAGTGAATCATGACATAAAGAGGAAAACCTTCCTGATAATTTATTATACATTACAAGATTAGTGGCTAGGCTATGTTATGCAAGTTCTCTGTGGCAAAGGAGAAGTTGTTATCTATAAATGAAATAAAGAACTTTAATTTGTGATAATATTTTCACCTAAAAGACCTCCAGTGGTATTCATAACATAACAAAAAATCAATATAACAATAGTAAGAATAATAATTTCTGGTTTAAAGTCGTTCCTGAGCATTAACTATGTTGACAAGCATTGGATAAATATTACTAGCAAAGGTAACACAAAATAAATTACTCAAAATGTTGGTAACTTACTCTTTGCTATTCTATTTTTGATAGTTTAAAAAAATCCCATAAAGCATAAAATAAGTAAAGCATAACATTTCAGAAATTAATAAGGCAATAATTAGTTGATAATTATAACTATAATTAGTATAATTATGTATAATACATAGTATATATAAATTATAAATATAAAAATATGAATATAAATTATAAATATATTTACAATTAGTCACAAGTTTGAGGTCAGCCTGAGTAATTTACTAAGACTCTATCTCAAACTAAAATACTAAAATGTAAAAAGGGGTGGAGATATAATTCAATGGTAAAGCACCTGGGTTCAATCTCTCGTACTGGAAAAATGAAAGAGGAGGGGGGAAAGAGAGGGAGAGGGAGAGACAGAGAGGAAAGGAGAAAGAAAGGAAGAAAGGGCAAATAAGAGAGAAGAAATTAACAAGATTATGAGTAGGATTATAGTTAAAATGCAGTGTTTTAGAACATGTAAATACAATACTCACTCTAGTGATTATACACAGAAAAATAAAAGGCATAAAAATAAATGTGATGTAAATTGTTTTAGTAGAAGAACTTGGTAAGTTACTATTTTGTCAAGTTACTGTGAAAACAAAATATTGACTGATTTAAAGTGCTTTTCTTTAACAAAAACAACATAACGGCTCATTTGGCAAAGTCTGAATGTTTCAGGGGAACATTTTGAAAATGACAGATTCTTTTGTCAGATTTGCATTTCATGATGAAGCAAAACAGCAGCAATACTTCATTTTCATGTGGGTTTATAGATAAAACAACTCATGTGTCTTTCTTGAAGAATAAATATTGAAAAATTTCCTAATAAAATAATAAATGAATCAAGGTAAAGTACTCAAGATGAAGCCAGATGGATTTAAAAGGAATTGGTACTTTCTGTTCCCATTATCAAAGGACACTCAGATTAATTCCAGATCAACTTTGGGGAGAGTAAAATGTTTTATAGTACAAAGCTGTATTTCAAATTTTACCCCTTCTTTACTATGTCAATTTGACTAAATCAACTAACTTTTGTAATGTTTTAGTATTAAATCTCTAAGTAAAACTTGCAACATAATAAGGTTCATAATGTGAAACTGAAAAAGTAAAATGAAATGCATATGAAAGAAAGCCCCTCCCTGCTTTAGACCCAGGAAATTCATGCAAGGAATTAAACTGTATTCCAAAACAGCACAATTGGTCCTCTGGTCATTTCTGGGACTCCTCTGAACACATAATGGCTTTGATTCCCCCTCAATTCCTGAACAAGGAACTTAGTGATGGACACAACTTTCACTTGCTTCACCTTCTGAACTTCTAAATTCTTGATTTAGTTAGAACGTAGGAACCTCTCAACTGAGTAAAGAAACTTTGTTAGAAACAAACAGTTCACAGTCCTTAGCCATGCCCCGCCACTCACAAGCAGATCATAGGTGAACTGGCAATTTCCTTTCTTCTGAACTCACACTGTGGGCACCTCACTTCCATACCTTTGATCCTCCAGTTCCCCCCTCATCTACATGATCTACCTGCTTCATATTTTCTTAATCAGATACTGCCTAACTTCCTATGGGCCATTCAAATGTCCTGACCCTTAGGAAGTCTTTCCTAATGACACCAACCGTACTTGACCTTTCTTTTTGTTTTTATTAGTACATTACACTTTTACATAATATCAGGATCCATTTGGGCATACTCTTAGAGACATGGAAAATACTTTAATCCACGTAGTCCCTAAGACTTCCTATTTCCCTCAACTGCTCCCTACTCCTGCTCTCTTTCTTCTGCTCTACTGGTCTTCTTTCTATTTATTTATAGATTTTTTTTTAGTTAGTGCTTTATGGATGTACATAAAGGTGACATTCACTGAGATCTATTCATTTATGAACATAGCATAATTTGGTCCATTTCATTCTGCAGGTCCTCTCTTCCCATCCCTCCTCCCTCCCCATCTATCCACTTCCTCTACCCTACTCATCTCTCTTTCATGGGATTCTCCCCCATTCATGTTTGCCCCCTTATTTTGGTCTAGTTTCCACATGTAGGAGAAAAATATTGATCCTTGACTTTCTGAGCCTGGATTATTTCACTGGATGTAATATTCTCAAGTTCCATCCATTTACCAGTGACTGGCATAATTTCATTCTTCTTTATGGCTGAGTAAAATTCCAAAGAGTCTATATACATCATTTTTCATTCTCACATCATTTATTGGTGAGCATCTTGGCTGGTTCCCTAACTGAGCTCTTGGTGTTGCAAACATTGGTGTGCTTTTATCACTATATATTCTGATTTTATTTTTTTTTGGATACATATTTATTGTCTGAACATAAAAATATGGTGTTATTTATTGTACAAGCCTATTTATGCAAGTTAGGATATATTATTTTGAAAAATACCTTCACTCTGTGTTTCTTATCTCACAACAATTTTGGATTTTCTTCAGCAAAATAATGTACAGCAAGAATTTTAATAAGGACAAGTATATATACACCACTGAATATCATATGCAAGATTTAAAGTTATAAATAAATATCACAAACATGAAAACACAAAGAATAAAAATGAGAAAAATATTCAGAAAGTTTGAATTAAATATTATTGACTATGGTTCTATAGAGATCATAGTTAATTTCTTTGTTTTATTTTATTTTGGAACTATTGATGTTCTTTGAAAAAGTAGAATGACAACATTTATTTTCATTGTGAACTGATTATATATTACATATTATATATTTTTATCATAGATTAAATTAGGTTACCTCCTAAAGCATAAAGAGTTAACATATTGGGTGGTGGGAGGGTTAGTGTTAAGTTAGAGTTAGGGTTAGGGAGGGGGCAAGAATGTAGGAAGGAAGGACTGTATAGAGGGAAAAGAGGGGTGGGAGGGGTGAGGGGAAGGGAAAAAATAACAAACAAAAAGAGTTAAAACAAGAATCAATAAATGGGATGGTATCAAACTGAAAATCTTCTTCATAGCAAAGGAAGCAATCAAGAATGTGTACAGAGATACTACAGATTGGGAGAAAATCTTTACCAGGAGTACCTCACATAAGACATTAATTTCCAGGATATAAAAAGAACTCAATAAACTTAACACCAGAAAAATAACTGACCCAATCAATAAATGGGCAAAGGAACAGAACAAACACTTCATTGAAAAATATAAATGGTCAAAAAATATATGAAAAAATGTTCAACATCTCTAGCAATTAGAGAAGTGCAAATTAAATCTACACTGAGATTCCATCTCACTCTAGTCAGAATGCAGTTATACAGTTTTTCCAGTTCTTAACAATTTGTAATGTCATGGTTCATTTGTCAATATTCAGAAAACATCGTTAACGCATTCCTATTAACTGCATTTCAGACTTTATTTGAATTGTATCAGTTCTTTCATTAATAACTTCTCTGCATTCCAGGCTTCAGTTCAGGATACCATATTGCATTTAGTTAACTTGTCTCCTTACTGTCTCCTCTGACCTTGATCACTTCTGCTTTTGTCTTTTTACTATTATTCCTCAGAATCTTGAGAATACTGATCAGATACTCCCCAATCTGAATTATTTTTTTTTGATATAATACCAAAAAGATTAGAAATCCTACTTCTTATGTCATCTCAATCACCTTCACATGATATCAATATTATGTAAATGTTATTACTTGGTTAAGACAATATTTGTTTACCATGTCTCTGTATAGTAAAAGTTACTATAGTCCCTGTACCTAATCTTTTCTTTGGATTGATACACTAAATAATCAGTGTAGATACACAGGAACTATGCATAGTATGGTTCACACCCTGTGGTGGTAGTAATTTTTTGGAAATAATTTTAGAGAAAGATTTATTACATACATATATACATTCCTGGAATCATCACTTTAAAATATTTGTCTCTTCTCTCCTATTTATTTATTTAGTCTTCCCTAGTTTATATTAGTATAGACTTATTTATATTCATTCTATGTTTTTGTTATAAATATAATGCTACATTACTTACTTTGTTGCTTTAATTATTCCATCTTTGGTCATTTGGAACACTATCATGTTGGTCCCTCTGCTTCATTGATACGCACCCATTTTTTTTTGTTTGTTTTTTTGAGCATATAATTTTAAGAATTGCAAGATTCTCAAAACTCATCTTTTTTTCCATCTATTGGAGTCATGGAATCAACCATTTCCCCTACAAATCCTGTTTCCCTGTTATTGGAATATGGTATTTGCCACCAAAAGATAGGTAGTGAACATGGCAGGTAGGCTTGTTTTAAATGGGATGACAGTATTTCTACTCCTCTCAGAATTAAGATACTAACCTTTGTATGCAAAAGTATATGTGATTGCTTATATGTGTATGATTGCTTATCTATCTATACATATCCATATATATCCATATATATGTATATATATATATATATATATATATATATAGAGAGAGAGAGAGAGAGAGAGAGGCATGTGTGTATGTGTGAGCTAAAGATAAATTCATACTAAAATCTCTGCCTCTAAAGCAGTACTACAGGTTCCATCCTAGACATTGTTTTTTCAGCATCTACCATTTTTTTCCTTTTTCTTATCTTTAATTGCTCTAAAAGTCAAACTCAGAAAGATAGGCTCCTAAGAGAAGACCATTTATAGCAATGAGAATAAAAGCATATTGTTTACATATAGTGAAAACTAAAAGATAAATTAAAAATGGTGTGATCAGTCAGGGTCCTCTCTGCCACATCCAGTGGAGGAGGAAAGGGTTGATTGCTCAAGGAGGATATTGGTGGTTTTTCTCTCTATTACCCAAAAAAACTTATCTACTCAATAAACACACGAGGGCCAACACTCTTTTACTGGTGTGACGGTCCAGCCATACCAGCTCTGACCTCTTTACAGCATTCAACCTCCAGTGGCCCAACTCTCTTATTTATAGACACAGGTGAAGGGGCAAGGACTGGGAGGAGCTTCTTCTGTGATGGACAGGATAGGGTGGAATTAGGGTACCCATCCTCTTAGGGGGAAAATGCCAGGAAACAGGGAACCACTCCCACGCAGCACATGCTTCCCCACAGTTCCTAGAAGCCAGGCCTCTGCATCACATGGCTCAACCTAGTCTGACTCTGCTACATAAAGACGGCTTCCCACAGTGATTCTTAAGGGGAAGTTATTGGGAAAATTCTAAGATTCCTTAATCACGTGAGAGTAGGTGTATTATTTGATAGCATAATCACATAAAAGAATGTTGTTATCTCTAGAGAGACCACTTAATTTTTTTATTAATTTTTAATTTGTTCTAATTAGGTGTACTTGACAGTCAAATGCTGCAAAAATAATAACTCAATTCAGAAGAGAAAAATGTATTTTTAAAATAAGTCAAAATCAGTGAAGCAGATTACATAAAACAAAGACCAGAAAGAGTTGAATAACTTATAAAATGATTGGTAGGATGACAGACTTTAAACCCAATGTATTCTAATTTCCTTCAGTGTGTGTGATCTAAATACATCAACTAAAAGACAATAATGTAAGTAAAGGCATGAAGAATGGTATAGCACAAATACACCAAAGCAAGCTGAAGAAATATTAATTTCTAACAAAGTACATGATGCAAATGTGATCTATCAGAGGTACAGGGAAATTTATGCAATCATAAAAGCATTAGTTTTCTGAGAAAGCTAAGTAACCTAAAGTAACCTAAAATACATGATCCTAGTGATGTTTTAAAGATATATACCATCCCTTTGCTCATGCCTGCTACATGTTTACTTGTTGTTTTGTTTTGTTTTGTTTTGCTTTTGTACCAGGAATTCAACTCGGGGACTCTGGACCACTGGGCCACATCTCCAGCCCTATTTTGTATTTTATTTAGAGTCAGAGTCTCACTGAGCTGCTTAGTGGCCTTGCTTTTGCTGAGGCTGGTTTTGAACTACCATCCTCCTGCCTCAGCCTCCCACGTTGTTGAGATTACAGGTGTGTGCCATAGTACCCAGCAACATGTTTGCTTATTTGCTAAATATTTACTCTCTTAGTAAAGCTCACAGAGGAAATCAGAAATAAACACTAGTTTTCCACATAGAGGTACAAAAAAGTATTTTTTTAATTATATAAAACTAGGGGAAAATTACAGGATTTTTGACTGTACTGTTGATGAGCATTTTGGTGAGTATTTGGTAAAATTGAAATGAAAGGAAGCTCTACAGGTTTGTAATTTTCTAGAAAACTCACATTAGATAGGAATATTTGAAGCACACATAAACACACACTTTGTCCCCAGAGAACATGATAAAATGCTGCCTGGGAATTAGTGAGAATCATTTCTTAACATGAGGACCAGGTTTCGGATATGGGGAAAAGAACTTAAATTGCATCAACAGCACCTCCCAGTCATCAAAAGTTCTGTGTTGAATGGGATTTGAAGCACATGCTGCAAATTGTCTTTTTTGCAATATATTTATAATCCTGATGTAGAGTTTCTCTGATAACTTGACTCTAAAAGGATGCTAACTGGTGAGTTGGTATAAAGAGTTCACTTTCTGTAAATAAGCAAAATCCTGGAAGGAAGTAAAAATGTACCTTTAGGATATAATGCACATACCTCTAAAATCTTACTTATATTTGAACCTGATAATACTCAGGACTAATTTGGCTCTCTAAAATCTATGATTAACTTCTCTTTAAAAACCAAGTACTCCTACTTCGAACTTTTATCTTTCCTCATGGGGTGACCTCCTGTATATTATTTGATGCAGTGATGTGATCTGTGACAGTAGTTACAAAATGATGTGAATTTTGTATTTGTTCATGCATAAATGGGAAAAACAGAAAGTGAAAAATCAGTAACCCTGTGCTAACGATGTCAAGTCAAAAGTCACAAGGAAATAATTTAAGTAGTTAAGGGATGACAGCCATTTCAGTAAAGAGAGAACAGATAGGACTAAAATTTGAAAAGAAAATATTCAAAATTTGTGTAGTTAAGAACCCACACAAATTCTTTTCTTTCTTTCTTTCTTACCATTACTTACATAACTATGTGATATTTGTTGAAAATATCCTTTTACTCCCTCATTAAGAAAACATAATTAATTCGCATCTCATTTTCAAACTTGATCTGTTTGTAAATTCTATTGACTAAGATTAAGAAATCATGAAGTTCCAGGAAGAGTGGAGTGTCCATTGGTGGTGGGGTTTCATAATCTAGAAAAGTAAGGTCAATATCAGAATAAAACTGCCCACTGTATTGGGGGAACTCACATAAAGAGGAGCATGCTGTTACAACTCTAAAGAGGTGATAGACCTTGGCTAAGAAGAATATGATTGGAATTCTGCAGAGCACAAATTTTGGGCAGGATACTTAAAGATCAAGGAGGCTGATTCCCTCATTTTACTGAGAGGAGACTTACGGGCGAGAGTGTAAGTTCCTGTCCCTAATTGTCTCTGAGAACCTGCATTGCAGTCATGCTTGAGGGAATAAAGACCCATTGCTTCATGGAGAAGTATGCGAGCTTTGCATTTGTTATTTCTAGGACTGGTTTCTGTGTAGTTCAGTTTGTTTCTTTTATAATTTTCCAGGTCAATCCAGGTGGCTCACATGGAATGCTGACTGATATTCAGGAGGAGTCCTGGGTTTGCCTGAGATTTAGACATGTACACACATTTCAAACGTGGGCAGCAGAGTTAATGTCCAATTTACCCTGTTGCTGTACAGTTTTTTTTGTTTTGTTTTATATTTTAACTTTTGATAGGACCCATAATGACATGTTTGTGAGCTCAGGCTCCAGAGTCAGAGTCAGAAAAATCATTTTTTAAGACCGGAATACTTGTTGTGCTACTATGTACTTGTTGTATTATTATGTTTCACCTGTATAAACGTGAAGTAATTTTTATTTCTTTCTCTTTGTGATGCATTGATGTTAGCACAGTGAAATTATCATTCATCCATTATTTTATTCTTTAAAATACTCTTCCCCATCTATTTTCAAGGTTGCTTATCTGCACTAAAGTCCAACTATACAGTCAAATATATTTTCCTGTATTTAAAATGAAGAAAAGCTCTTTTTCAAAAAGAAAGTATCAAATTTGCAATCAGATCTGAAGTTAGTGATTGAGGTAAGACATGTAACCAGAGATTGCCTCTAAATTATAATTAATTATTATATTGTCTTAACTCCAATTTATTCTATTTTTACTCATAAATTACTCTTTGTGGTAGTAAAACATAGTACCAACCTATTTTTCAAATAGAAAAATTGTCTGGTAGGGAAATTAATCACCAGCCACTGCCTTGTGAATCGTGGTGACTTGATTACCTGAACCAATAAAGATCAGCGAAGACAGATGAATACAGTGACTTTACCTGAGAACATTTTGAATTTTACTTCGCTTTGAAGTTCAATTTTATTTAAGAGTGTATATGCTTGATAGAGGCTAAGCAGTATATTTCAGATAGGTATTAAATCACATTTATTTATTTGGTTTATTAAAATGAAAATGCTTACAAATCCCTTTGAAGAATAATTCAAATCACGTAATAAGTTCAATATACTCTTTTTCTTCAAATGAAATAAAATGACTTTTCTTATTTAATGGAAAATATTACTGTAGCTCAATTTGGGTGAAAATCAAAACCAATTTCTCAAAAATGTGCCCTTTATCTAATTCTGAAAATTTGTATGGAAATGAATGTCTTTGTTTTAAAATTCAACCTCTATTACAAATAAGTTTTTCACTGTGTTGGTAACAAAATTTGCCAAGAATCATGGAGAATTGTGGAGGAATTGTAAGTAGACTTTGATTAAGAAATTAATTGTAAGATTAGGACAGAAAATTTATACTACCAAAAGGCTGTTATTTTGAGATCATTTGGTAAGAATTAATTGTAAGCATTTTAATTTAAAATAATAGAAACCAAAATTGATGGAACATGTTTATGGAACATGACGATAATGTTTTCATGTCGTATTTCAGCAACATCCATAATGTGGCTTAGCACTGGGTCTTACCACCCAGTGCAATGGTGTGAGCTTACAGGATCAAATTATTTTGCATTGAAATGACTTTTACTGACTGGTGATGATATGCCCTCTATTCAAATATTTTCATTGAATTGAAATTGAAACTTCCAAGTTGTGGAAAAAGGAAAATTGAGAGTCTGATTGAGTAACACTAGATGCAAAATGTTTTAATCTTCTTAAATGTTATTGTATTTGACAGAGTAAAGACTATCAGATTGTTTTTCTCAATGCTTCAATAACATCTGTACAAATATCACTATACTTTACAAAACAGCTTCACATTTTATTATTATTTGAATGCCACAAACATATGTATTGCTCAAGTTATGTAATTCCATATTATTTTTACTCAGATGAAATTTTTGACCCACAAGGTAAATACATATGATGCAAAAAATAAGAGCCTACTTCACAAATGGTTTCCTTCTAAACCTCATTTCTGCATGGACTTGGCACTGACTGGAAAGTTTGTGGGACTGGACAAAATGATTGTATTGGATGCATTCAGAAAAAATCCATACCCTCCAATCAGAAGGTTAAAAGGAATTTGACTTCCTAAATCTGATATCCTGCACTGAAGGCAAACTTTAGTATAACATTACCCAATGCACAGTCTTTTCTGGGACTTAATGTTTAGGTTTATTTGGTGGTTCAAAACATTTTGTTGCTTTCCTCAAATTAATCATCAGATTCAGCTTTTATGTGTTTTAAAGTGTCAGCACAGAATTTTCACTAAAACTTTAAAGAAAACATATAACAAGAAACCAAATAAAAATATTTCTTAAGGCTTGCTTCAGTTTCTTAGAGAAAGAGCATTGCATCTTAAAATATTTCTTATAAATTTACTTAGTGTTTAACTTAAGATAATGTATATTCCACTAAAAAAACAAGTTAAATTAGTTGGTACATGAGGAAAAATACATCAGCTATGTGATATACCCCTGTTTCCTTAATGCATTTTGAGTCTCAGAAAGTCAGAGCAGCATTAATTATAGGGAGCTGTGGCCTATTTCATTAAGATTTAGGAGTAGGTTTTACCCAAAATAAAATATTAATATTGTTATTTGAACAAAAGCATTGGTGCTCACTAAGGCAGGAGTTGATAACGATTTGTAAAGTGGTAATAGAAATAATGTAGTATGTATTCACAGGGAGTCTTGAGAGCTATTTTAATTGAACACTGGGTTTTTATTCTGTTAGATACCATAATGACAATAATTAAACCTAGTTTAGTTCCTCAAATAGACAATGATCATTTTTCAGCAAATACTTGTAAATGTAAGCTCACCAATTGTGTCATTTCAGGTGCTTTATGTGTTCCATCTACCCTGGATCATGGGGAAAAGCAATAATATCACTATATTTATTCTCCTGGGACTTTCCCACAATAAGAACATAGAAATCCTCTGCTTTGTATTATTTTTAGATTGCTACATTGCTATTTGGATGGGAAATGTGCTCATAATGGTTTCTATCACATGCACTCAGCTCAACAACCAGCCCATGTATTTCTTCCTCCAATACCTCTCCCTCTCTGACCTCTGCTGCACATCCACAGTGACCCCTAAATTAATGACTGACTTATTGGTTGAGGAGAAGACCATTTCCTATAATAACTGCATGGCACAGCTCTTTACCACACATTTATTTGGAGGCATGGAAATCTTCATCCTCATGGGGATGGCCTATGACCGCTATGTGGCCATCTACAAGCCCCTGCATTATGCTGCCATCATGAGCAGGCAGAGATGCAACACAATCGTCCTGGCATGTTGTACTGGGGGATTTGTACACTCTGCCAGTCAGTTTCTTCTCACTATATTCTTACCATTCTGTGGCCCCAATGAGATAGACCACTACTTCTGTGATGTGTATCCTTTGCTGAAATTGGCCTGTTCTAATACACATATAATAGGTCTCTTAGTCATTGCTAATTCAGGGTTAATTGCTCTGTTGACTTTTGGTGCCTTGATGTTTTCTTATTTTTTCATATTGTACACCATAAGGGGATACTCCATGCAGAGCCGCAGCAAAGCTCTTTCCACTTGCAGTTCCCACATAACTGTTGTAGTCCTGTTTTTTGCACCTGCATTATTCATCTACATTAGACCAGCCACGACTTTCCCAGAAGACAAAGTGTTTGCTCTTTTCTACACCATCATTGCTCCCATGTTTAACCCTCTGATCTACACACTGAGAAACACAGAGATGAAGGATGCTTTGAGAAAAGTTTGGTGTCATCAGACACTTCTGGGAAGAAAGTAAATTTGTGAATCATTTCTGCTTTTCATACCATGGTACCATGAGAAAACAATCCTGAGTGAGAGTCACTCTTGAAATTCTCCTGTTCTCATGAGTTGGAGAAAAAAGTGTTCAAAAAGGAGCGTGTCTTATCTGTTTCATGATTCTGCTTTAAGTCTTCACCAACAAATTGAGCATTATTCTTATTGATACTCTGTTTCATCTTACTTAATCATTAGGCTGTGCTTACATGAACAATGAATGATTTTTTTTAAATGAAAGATTACATGGTAATGTGTTGCAAAAGTTATGCTTTTCATGCCTTCACGTACTGAAAGGCTGAACAATATCTTGCTTTCATTTTTTAAAACTTTCCACTGCAACGTAAACATAAAGACAATTGCATGTATCACCAATATACACTTCTGACTTTTCACACACTGAGCACTACCAAGTAATCTGCAACCACATTGCATCAGAAATTGTCACTATACTAGAAGCCCTCTTCATTCTCTTTACAATGAATAACTTCATGTAACCATCATCTTCATCTCTAAATTTATTTTACTTGTACATATACTTTGTAAAATAAGAATAACACAGATTATGCATTTTAGTATTTGTCTTGTCTTTATTAGATTTGTGAGACTCATTCCTTAAATTTGTGAAACATCTAATTATTTTCAATAATGTGTATGATCTCATTATATGAATTTATAATGATTATTTTTTCCATTTTCATATTGGTAGAACTTGAGTAGTTCCCCCTTTACGGAAGTTATGTATAGTGCTGCTTTGAACACTTTGGAACATACCTTGTTGATAATGCATATTCTATCTATTTTGTATTGTAATTAATACTTAACATTTTAAGAAAGGTAGTGTGCATTTATTTTGATTCTCTACCATAATATGTTCTGCTATGAAATGAAAGATATTAAACTCAAAACAAAAATATTTATTTTTCATGGAAAACTACTGGGATGAATTTAATCAAAAACTTAGAAATACTTGAAGTCCCTGGCCCTTGTAGGATCTATGTAATGGGATATGAGGTATGCTAATTAACACAACCTGCCTGTCAATCATTGGCAAAAAGAAGAAAGTTCTGAAAAGAGTAATTTAGCCAAGGGAGCTAAAAAATAAAGTATAATTTTCAGCGATGCCTCATGAAGTTATGCTACCAACATTAACACATAATCACTGTTGGGAAGTTCTATGAAATAAGATTTTCTTTGTAGCAAATGGAGCAGCTTGACATATTAAATAAAGATGAGTAAATTATGTATTTATTTTCTTAGAAAACATCTACTACATGGACTCACAGTAAAGGAAGAAAGTCATGTGTTCCTGCTAACAGATTCTCACCATACAAAAACACCCACAAGCATGTGCAAAGAAATCATATAAAAAATAAGAACTTTCCAGGGGCTTCTATTTCTGGCATAATTTGAATATAACCATTCATAAAGAAAACAAAAATGAAGTTGGAAATATTTAATTTCCATACAAATGCTCCATAAAAAATTACTTAACACAGGAGGAAATGCAGTTGGAAACAGCTATGTCAGAGTAAAGAGTACAAAGAATGCATGTTTTGCAGTTAAGCACAAAATTTAATATGACTATGTTTATTTTATAAAAATATAAGATAATTTTCATAGTATGAAAATCTAAACCATCTAATACAAAGCAAATACAATGACTTTAATAAATAAGAAAAAGAATATTTTTATTAGAAACTTGAGGGATAGGGCTGGGGAGATAGCTCAGTCAGTAGAGTGCTTGCCTGTCAAGCATAAGGCCCTGAGTTCGATCTCCAGCACCGCAAAAAAAAAAAAAAAAAAAAAAAAAAAAAAAAAAAGAAACTTGAGGGATAAAACATAGCAGCTGTATCTTAAGAAGTAATCAATGGTCTGAAGTTATATGCTGATAAATTACTCAGAAGACAAAATAGAGTGAAAAATAAATGAACACAATTAAGGTGGTATTAAGATACATTGAACTACTTGTGAAAAAACCTTCAGCCCAGAATATGACCAGCAGCTCAGCACATACCCAGGACCTCCTGATAACCAGATGATGCAAGGGCTAACGGATGTCCACAGAGCAGTCATAGCCATTGCCAACAGGAGAAATATCTCAAAGGAGAAGAAAGATGAAATTGCTAAAAGAGTGCTCTGTGAAAATCCAGTTAGATAAAATTATTATAACGATATGGCATTTTCTCAGAAGAACAAGTTTGAAATTGTTTTCAGAGAAAAGACTGGGGAATAGATGCTTAAACGATAAAAAAGCAAGAAAGAAGACCAGTGAGCCCAGGGTCTTACTGGCTGTGTCAGTTGGGACATAAGGAGATTGCACACCATGGGGAAAATACAGAAGAACAATGTAGAGACCCAAGAGGACAAGTTACATTGTCCTTTTCTTCCTTCTATTTTTTCACAGATGCAGATTTCAGATATTAGGAACTTTCAACTTATAAAAGACCAGAAGAAACATTCAATGTAGTATTTTATTTATTTTCTGGGTAAAAATAAACCTGTGTTGTGTCAAACTACCTACGGTAGACTTTGGGTTTACCAAATTCAATAAAACATCATTCCTTACCTGTGTTGGTTTGCTAACATGTTAATGGGATCATAAAATTACAACTCAATTTAGTAAGTGCAATTTTAAATATGTTCATGATGTGCTAAGGGCTCATGGAAACTATTAATCAAACTGGGATCAGAGAGGGCTTCTCAGAGCAAACATTCCTAACTGAGCTTTAAAGTAAGAATTGACAAGAGTATGAAAAGATGGAAAGATGCATTCCATATGAATTTAAGTAAATATAATACTTATGTACCACTTAAGATAATTTGCACATTCAAGCGAAGTCACATCTCCAATTGGATCTCAAGTTTCATATTTAAAAATCTGTCCTTCATTTCCCACAAAAGTCTTTTTTCCCTAGGTGTTCTTCATCTCACATTATCATAGTGCCTATGCAATCTCTTTCACTACTCTACTCCTTACATCTTATTTAACAATATATTTAAAGGATTATACCTTCAAAATATTCCTAATTTCATCATTGCCATTACTGCTTTGCTACTTCCTGCCCCCAACATACCACATATCTTCCAGAAAATTCTCTGTGCTTTAACTTGGGTTCCCCACAAACTATTCTGATATTGTAGTCCAATTGGCCCTTTTGAAATCATGTTTGGATCATATCTCTTCTCTGTAGAGCAGACTTGCATTGGATTTTTATTCTACACTTAATAAAACACAATCTTCCTACCTTCAAATGACAATGGGTCCATGTGACATCTCCATGCTCAGCTTGTACATGACTTCATATGCAATCTGCTCAAGATTTTTTTTTTGTTTATTTATTTTTGTTTTCCTTCAAATGCCCAAGGTACTTTCCCATCTTCCTAGTTTTATCCATATTTTTTGTGTTGCTTATTTCAAAGGTCAGAACAGTTAACCTCTAAAATAGTGAATATGGTTTAAAGCTATTTTTACCATTTGTTTATTAATTGAATAAATAATTTGCATGAGGCTCAGGATGTACATAGGGGTCAAGTCATCAGAGGATAGAAAGGGAGCAATGATTGACAGGTCACCATTTCATCATTCATCTGCTTTTTCAGAGACTTTGCTTTATGATTTCTCAGATTTTTTTCATGACAAGAATCATGTAAATTCTGACCTGTGATTTTCTAAAATTTCTTCTTATATTCTAAGACATGGAACTTCCCTTGAGGAAGTCTCTGTTTAGCTAGTTGACTCTTACACATATCTCTCACCTAACTCAAGAGCCTATTTTATATACCCGAAAACCTAAAAGACTTATTTACTCAGGTTTTACAAAGAAATATAATTAATGTACATGCAGAAAAAAGTGAGGTGTATGGGTGAGAATATAGTAATGATGAGGAAGGGTGATAAGATAGGTTTCTGGTGTGCTGAAAAGTTCTATACCTTGATGCAATAGGGTTAATATTATATAATTAATTGAGTGATTCATTTATGTTGATTCAACTATGTATGTGCCGTACCTGACAATAGGCTTTATTATAATAGTTTTTATCATTCCACTATCCCTTACCATATAATTGGCTTTTACCATCCAAGAAATTACTGTCATCTGTTATCATTTTCTTGCTCATATTTTCATGTGTGAAATATGAACTTCGATATGGACATTAATATTCTATATTTATGTGTAATATTTAGCATTTTATCCAAAAACATATTTAAACTTCTCCATGATATTAAACCACACTTTTTTTTAAAGTGGGCAAAAAAGAAGGCAAATTGACTTTCTCAACCACCCAACTAAATGCTGAACTGTGGTAAGCAGAATGTGGACTCCCAAAAATGTCTGTGAACATATGAATAGTTTTGAACTATTCAAAGAACATATGAATAGTTTTTAGAGCTTTATAAAGAGAGATCCAGATTATAATTGGAACCACATTTAGTAATCAATTGATCTTAAAACAAGGTTATTATCCTGAATTATCCAGGTGGGTCCAATTTATTCACAAATTTTCTTGGTGAAAGAAAGAGGCAGAAGAGAAGGTTAGAGTTCTAGAGAGACTTGAAGAAGTGATACCACTGGTTTCAAAGATGGAGGAAAGGCCTGGAAGGAAGAAGACAGTCTTCAGAAGTTGGAAGAATTAAGGAAATTAATTTTTATGTACAGTTTATACAGAATGCAATTCCCAGTGCTTTTATTTTTAGTTCAATGAGGCCAAATTTAGATTTCTTATCTCGAGAATTCTTAGGCATTGAATTTATATTGATTTAAGCTACTAAATTTGCAGCACTTTGTTGCAACAGCAATAGGAAACCCATACAGTATTTAATCATGTTGAGCATCCCCTCAAATCTGGGCACACTGCTCCTTCATCATGCTCTTGATGTTTTAGGCATTTCTCTGCTAATTCTGTGGATAGTGGGGGTCTGAACAAGATGTCTTTTACATTTTGCAAGCTGTGTGAGAAAGGAAGGAGATAGTGAGGTCAATGTAGGAAGGAGAAAATAAAAGGAATAAGTAGGAAGAAAAGGAAATAATAGGAGTAGGAAAGGAAAAAGCTAGAGAGTGATTGGTCAAAAATCAACCAAATGATTTGTAGTCAAAAGTAAATACAAAGGCTGAGGCAGGATGTTTGAAAGTTCAGAGTAAAGCAACTTATGGAGACCCTGTCAGAAAAAAAAAAAAAAATCCAAAGGACTAGGGTGTGGGGTTTTGTATCTGGGTTCAATTCCTGATACAAAAGCAAAACAAAACAAAACAAGACTGGGTAATAAAGGTGACTGGATTATGCTATGTACATATGTGAATATATCATAATGCATTCCAATTTTACATATTACTATAATGCACCCCTAAAAATAAATAAGTGGAATGAAGACCAATAGATTAGGGGAAGGAAGAAGACAGGAAGGAAGGGGAGGGGATAATACTGGGAACTGAAATGGAAAAAAAAATTATATGTATTTACCTCTTTGTCAAAATAAACCCAACTATTATGTATAAGGTACTAAAAGGAGTAAATTAATTACAGCCAAAACCACTATTTATCTCAAATACAGGCCAGAAATGAACCTCATATCTCCTGCAGAAATCAGCATAGACTTAATTAAGGAGAAAAACAAAGAAATCCAAGAACATAATTGAATAAACCCTTTTATATTCAAATAGGGATTTCAAAAAGAGTAGAACAATTAAAGTTCCATTAATAACATATATATTTTAATATGGTATATTAAGTGTGTACTATTTAGTGCCTGTATTGAACCACATAGACTCAATGAAGAAGGCATACAATCATAAAAATTATTTGTTTGCTTAATTGCTTTGAGTTAGCATTATGATCTGATAATTGATTGACTTGCAAATTTAAGTTTTTATTTATTTATTTATTTATTTAAGTTCAGTGTTAGGTCTGTAATTTGGTATTGTCTATGGAGGACGACATTGGAGAAAAGTTTTCCCCAACGTCATTATCATTTTGGTTTATTTTCTTTAAGCAGACTCTATAAGAAGTAGAAAATAAAAGAGCATTTATTGTCAAAAGTACTGTGAAAATGCAGATTTAAGCAGGTGAGATAACCAGGAACAACAAAGACTGACTTCTACCAGCTTTTGAATTTAAGGTGTCTGGGATTCTCTGGTGCTAACTATTTACAAAGCAATTTCCCAGGTATCACTCTTTAATTTGATCTTCTGCACTCACATTTTCTAAGAAGGAGAGAGAAAAATAAAGCAAATTCAAGAGCTGGAAAATACTGGTGAGATTTTCTTTCTTCTTTTTTAAATGAATACAGAATATTTGTTGGAAAGGGAAATTCATTTAAATTCTTAGATTTTGTACATTTATAATAAAATTGCAATACAATACACCACTTTATAAAATAAATGGAGAATAAAGCGATTAAGATGATGAAAAGATAAAAGGTTTTCTATACAAGACTGTGAGATAGGGTGTCATAAATGCCACGATAGGAAAATGCCAATCATTTCAAAGATCATTGCAGTGTCAGGTTCAAATGCTCAGCAAAGGCAGGAAGGCATCTTTGGGTTGGGGCTTGGTTTAAGGAGAGAGAAGTTTTCCTCTAGGACCTTGTGTTTTGGATAGTAAAGGAATAGTTCCTCAGCTTGTGTGCATGTGCCTGGTTTGTTCTAGAGAACCGAACAATGTAAATGATATTTGCCAAGACTGCTATGCTGTGATTTGCATTAAATTGAGGGAAGCTCACTGGAGAACAGGTTGTTTTTAAGATCAATGTAAAAACTAAAGGTGTATGAACATATAAAAGTAGGGAATGTGCTTGATCCCAAATCTGAATTACATTCTTGCTATTGCAATTGCAGTCATTACTATCATCATTTTGTGACGCCAATAGAAGGCATGACTTCCGAAGGTAATGACTACCGAATCCAATACACAGCCTTGGTGGAGCAATGACCTGCAATTTCCCCAAAGGTGGAAGTGCCAAGCACAACAGAGGAATGGGTGGGTTCGGTGCAACACAGAGATCAGTAGTGGTAAGCACTAAACTCAGTGGATTCTCAGCAGCACGGTCTGCAACTAGAGGAAACATTTACATCCTTGGCTTGATTTGAGGAAGAACCCTTTACAATTATTCCACACACATTTCCACTAAAACCTACCAGTAATCTCCACTAGTGTGCCTGGAATTCCACAACTGAATGTTCATCTCTTTAAATTATACTTCCTCCTCATCTTAAATAAATTTTAATTAGCATTCAATGGTAATATCTTCCTGAAATACTGTATTCTTCCACACTGGGATATCTAATGCAACTACCATAAAACTGGAAATACCAGAAGGACATGCAAAAACTGTGGACATTAAAAGACTGAATGATGCTTTTTTCCTCTCCCTTTTACATAGATCCAGTTAAGAGAGAAATGGTGTTTTGATTAATCCGTGCTTATAGAAGTGACTTAATTTCATAGTAGAAATAAGTGCTAAAGTGATAAGTAATAGAGCGAAACTCTTGTCCTTTCACAAATGAGATGATGGAAGCTGTGGGAAGTTAAACAATGTACCCATGTTACAACAGCATCACTTCAGTCTAATTTTTATAATTTTGGTTCTCTTTCTATGACCTCACACCACATCTGGAGCTTGGAATCAAATAAGGGGCTATGCAGTCATTTAGTCAAGATCCAGGCTCAGAAGGAGAACCTGTGGAAGTCTGTAGTCCCAAGTCCTTGAGGACCCATGAGTAGATATTGTGAACAGGCATGGAAATACTCAGCAAGGAAAGTGAGGACAAGCATTTTTACTTATGCATCAAAAATGAAGAAAAACATATTTTTAAGCATTTTGAAAGATAGACTTTGTTCTGGCACCATTACATTATATTAACACTGACCTCTCTAATGAAGAGAGGAACAGTGGCAGGCTCAAACTGAGAGGGAACAGAACATGCTTTACTCTGCAGCTTAACTAATTATTGAAGTCAGTTAGATTATCTGGGGGGAAGGAGGATATTCTAGTTTACTTGATGAAATTTATGCAAACATTTGCTTAAAATTCAAGAGATCTGGTTAAGGACTCAAGACTTATACACTTTCTTTTTAATTTTTTTTAATTAATTTTTTAGTTGTTCTCATTAGTTACACATGACAGTAGAATGCATTTATGCATTTTGATAAATCATACATAAATGATATAAAACTCATTTTTCTAATTCTACATGTTGTAAGATCAAAAAACATTTTCTTATATACAAATATTACTATTTCCCCAAACAGAGGTTTGTTCAAAATTAGAGTGCCTTATGCAAAATAAAAACTATTTTGATCAAATTACATTTTTATGTAAATATAAGTATGCCAAAATGAATCTCATAATTCTGTAAAAATAATATATATGAATCATAAGTAAAAAAAAAACAAAAAATTCATTTGGAAACAAACCTTAATACATAGCAAAGGAGGAAAGATACCTGATAACTAGTGAGACTCAGGGGATTTATGTTATCTCTCTGGACACTGTTTCTTTATCTGAAGTGAAAAAAATGAATATTATATAGAAGTAAGATAATTGGAAGAGATAAAATTTAATTTTAAGCATGTTTGCCAATCAAGACTAGCTACCAATTTTTCTATTATCAACTACTAAAATTATTCATTTGTTTTGAGTTAGAAATAATTGATGATAGTCCTTTTCTTGTGTCCTTCAGGTAATTTGTCTCTTGGGAAGATGGGCATATGGACTCATCCCATGGAAAAAATAAACAACGTATCTGAGTTTATCTTCTGGGGCCTTTCTCAGAACCCAGAAGTGGAGGAAGTCTGTTTTGTGGTGTTCTCCTTCTTCTACACAGTTTTTCTTCTGGGAAACCTTCTCATCATGCTGACAGTTTGCATGGGCAACCTCTTCAACTCTCCCATGTATTTCTTTCTCAACTTCTTGTCTTTTGTAGACATTTGTTATTCTTCGGTCACAGCACCCAAGATGATTGCTGACCTGTTAGCAAAGAACAAAACTATATCTTATGCAGGGTGCATGCTGCTACTCTTTGGGGTGCATTTCTTTGGTTGCACTGAGATCTTCATCCTTACTGTAATGGCCTATGATCATTATGTGGCCATCTGTAAACCCCTGCACTTCATGACTATCTTCATCTGGAAGAACAAGAGATCTAAAATCAATGAAATTGAAACAAGAGAACAATTCAAAATTGATAAACTCCTAGCCACATTAATGAAGAGAAGGAGAGAGAAAACTCAAATTACTAGAATTTGTGATGGAAAAGAAAGATCATGACAGACACTATTGAAATACATAACATAAATAGAAGCCCTTTGAAAATGTATATTCCAACAAAATAGAAAATATCAAACACATTGACAAAATGACAAATTTCATCAGCAAGTAATTATAGCTTATGTTCTTCTTTTCCTATTTGTATCCCTTTAATTTCTTTGCTCTGTCTAATTGCTCTAGCAAGTGTTTCAAGGACGATGTTGAATAGAAGTGGTAAGAAGAGTATCTGTGTCTTGTTCCAGTTTTTAGAGGGAATGCTTTCAGATTTTCTCCATTAAGAATAATGTCGGCAGGTGCCATCACTTGTTAGAGACATATGATCCCTCCGAACTGGATCAGGAAGATGTACACAATTTAAATAGATCAATTTCAAGCACCAAAATAGAAGAAGCCATCAAAAGCCTACCAACCAAGAAAAACTCAGGACAAGATGGATTCTCAGTTGAATTCTGCAAGACCTTTAAAGGAGAACTAATACCAATATTCCTCAAAGAATTACAGGAAAGAGAAAAGGATGGAACCCTTCCAAATTCATTCTATGAATCTAGTATCACTGTGCTACCAAAACCAGACAAAGTCTTATCAAGGAAAGAAAACTTTAGACCAATAACCCTGATGAACGTAGATGCAAAAATCCTTAACAAAATACTGGCAAACTGCATACAAAAATATATTAAAAATATAGTGCCCCATGATCAAGTGGGGTTTATACCAGGGAGGCAAGGTTGCTTCAACATCCGTACATCAATAAATGTAATTCATCACATTAATAGCCTTAAAGTTAAGAATCATGTAATTTCAAGAGATGCTGAGAAAACAATTGATAAAATACAGCATCCGTTCATGATAAACACTAGAAAAAATAGGAATAGTAGGAACATACCTCAACATTGTAAAGGCCATCTATGCTAATACCAAAGTCAACATTATTCTTTTTTTAATTCATTTTGATTGTAAACAAATGGGATACATCCTGTTTCTCTGTAAATTAAGTAGAGGCATACAATTTGTGTAATTATACATTTACCTAGGATAATAGTTTTTGATTCATTCTGTTTTGTTTTCTCCTCTCCCCAACCCTCCTGCCCCTCTTATCCCTCTATAGAATCCCTTCTTCCTCCATTCCTGCCCCCTTCCCACCCCCTATATGTGTCATCATGGGCTTATCAGTGACATCATCTGTCATTTGGTTTTTTTGAGTTTGGCTTATCTTACTTGGCATGATATCCTCCATGTGCATCCATTTGCCTGCAATCCCATAATTTTATTATTCTTCATGGCTGAGTAATAGTCCATGGTATATATATACCACAGTTTCTTTATCCATTCATCAATTGAGGGGCATCTAGGTTGGTTCCACAATCTGGCTATTGTGAATTGAGCAACTATGAACATTTTTATGTCTGTATCTCTGAAGTACGCTGATTTTAAGTTCTTTGGGTTTAGGATGAAGAGTGGGATAGCTGGGTCAAACGGTGGATCCATTCCAATTTTCTAAGGAATTTCCAAATTTCCAAACTGCTTTCCAGAGTGGCTGAACTAATTTGCAGCCCCACCAGCAACGTATGAGTGTACCTTTTTCCCGACATCCTCGCCAACACCTATTGTTGCTTGTATTCTTGATAATCGCCATTCTAATTGGGGTGAGATAGAATCCTAAGTTAGTTTTGATTTGCATTTCTCTTATTACAAAAGATGGTGAAAATTTTTTCATATGTTTGTTGATTGCTTGTAGATCTTCTTCTGTGAAGTGTCTGTTCATATCCTTAGCCCATTTGTTGATTGGGTTATTTGTATTCTTTGTGTAGAGTTTTTTGAGTTCTTTATATATTCTGGAAATTAATACTCTATCTGAAGTATGAGTGGGAAAGATTTTCTCCCACTCTATAGGCTCTCTCTTTGCATTGCTGATAGTTTCCTTAGCCGAGAGAAAGCTATTTAGTTTGAATCTGTCCCAGTTTGATTCTTGCTTTTATTTCTTGAGCTATGGGAGTCCTGTTAAGGAAGTCTGATCCTAAGCCAACAAGTTGAAGATTTGGATCTACTTTTTCTTCTATAAGATGCAAGGTCTCTGGTCTGATTTCAAGGTCCTTGATCCATTGTGAGTTGATTTTTGTGCAGGGTAAGAGATAGGGGTTTAGTTTCATTCTGTTGCATATGGATTTCCAGTTTTCCAAGCACCATTTGTTGAAGAGGCTATCTTTTCTCCATTGAATATTTTTGGTACCTTTGTCTAATATGAGAAAATTGTATTCATTTGGGTTTGTGTCCATGTCCTCTATTCTGTACCATTGATCTGCCTGTCTATTTTGGTGCCAATACAATGCCGTTTTTGTTACTATTGCTTTGTAGTAGAGTTGAAGGTCTGGTATTGCAATAACCCCTGCTTCGCTCTTCCTGCTAAGGATTGCTTTAGCTATTATGGGTTTCTTATTCTCCCAGATGAATTTCATGATTGCTTGCTCTATTTCTGTAAGGTACATCATTGGAACTTTAATTGGAATTGCATTGAATCGGTATAGCACTTTTGGGAGTATGGCCATTTTGACAATATTAGTTCTGCCTATCCAAGAACATGGGAGATCTTTCCATCTTCTAAGGTTTTATTTAATTTCTTTCTTTAGTGTTCTGTTGTTCTCATTGTAGAGGTCTTTCACCTCTTTTGTTAGATTGATTCCAAAGTATTTTATTTTTTTCAAAGCGATTAGAATGGGGTATTTTTCCTAACTTCTCTTTCTGAAGATTCATCACTTATGTATAAAAATGCATTGGATTTATAAGCATTAATCTTATATCCTACTACTTTGCTGAATTCACTAAGGAGTTCTAAAGGTTTTATGGTGGAATTTCCAGCATCCCTTAAAGATATAATCATGTCATCAGCAAATAGGCATAGTTTGAGTTCTGCTTTTCCTATTCATATCCCTTTAATTTCCTTGGTGTGTCTAATTGCTCTGGCTAGAGTTTTGAGGACCATGTTGAATAGAAGTGTGAAAGAGGACATCCCTGCCTTGTTCCAGTTTTTAGGGGGAATGCTTTCAGTTTTTCACCACTTAGAATGATATTGGCCATGAGCTTAGCATAGATGGCCTTTACAATGTTAGGGAATATTCCCACTATCCCTATTTTTTCCAGTGTTTTGAGCATGAAGGGATGCTGTATTTTATCAAATGCTTTTTCTGCATCTATTGCAATAATCATGTGGTTCTTTACTTTAAGTCTATTAATATGGTGAATTTCATTTATTGATTCGTGGATGCTGAACCAACCTTGCATCCCTGGGATAAAACCCACTTGATCGTGGTGCACTATCTTTTTAATATATTTTTGTATGCAATTTGCTAAAATTTTGTTGAGAATTGTTGCGTCGATGTTCATTAAGGATATTGGTTTGAAATTTTCTTTCCTCGATCTGTCTCTGTCTGGTTTAGGTATCAGGGTGATATTGGCTTCATAGAATGAGTTTGGGAGGGTTCCCTCCTCTTCTATTTCATGAAATACTTTGAGAATTATTGGAATGAGCTCTTCTTTAAAGGTTTTGTAGAACTCGACTGAGAACCCATCTGGTTCCAGGCTTTTCTTTGTTGGTAGGCTTTTGGTGACTTATTCTATTTCATTACTTGAAATTGATCTATTTAAATTGTGTATGTCCTCCTGGTTCAGTTTAGGGGATTCATATGTCTCTAGAAACCTGTTGATGTTTTCAAGATTTTTTATTTTGTTGGAGTATAGATTTTCAAAATAGCTTCTAATTATGTTTTGTATTTCAATCATGTCTGTTTTGATATTTCCATGTTCTTTCTGAATTTTATTAATTTGGGTCTTCTCTCATCTCTTTGTTATTGTGGCTAAGGGTTTATTGATTTTTTAAATTTTTTTCAAAGAACCAACTCTTTATTTTGTCAATTTTTTGATTGTTTCTTTTGTTTCAATTTCATTGATTTCAGCTCTGATTTTAACTATTTCCTGTCTTCTACTACTTTTGCTGTTGTTCTGTTCTTCTTTTTCTAGGACTTTGAGCCTTAGTGTTAGGTCATTTGTTTGTTGATTTTTTTCTTCTTTTATTGAATGTGCTCCATGAAATAAATTTTCCTCGAAGTACTGCTTTCATAGTGTCCCAGAGATTTTTATATGTTGTTTCTTTGTTTTCATTTACCTCTAAGAATATTTTAAATTTATTTCCTGATATCTTCTGTTATCCATTCATCATACAATAGTTTATTAATTAATCTCCAGGTGTTGGAGTAGTTTCTGTTTTTTACTCATTTTTTTTGTAATTTCAATCCATTATGATCTGATAGAATATGAAGTACCATCTCTATCTTCTTGTAGTTGCTAACAGTTGTTTCGTGGCATAATGTATGGTCTATTTTACAGAAGGATCGATGTGATACTGAGAAGAAAGTGTATTCGCTCTTTGTTGGATGGTATATTCTATAAATGTCTGTTAAGTCTAAATTATTGATTATGTTTTTGAGATCTATGGGTTCTTTGTTCAGTTTTTGTTTGGAGGATCTGTTCAGTGGTGAGAGAAGTGTGTTAAAATCACCTAGTATTATTGTGTTGTGGACTATTTGATTTCTGGCATTGAGAAGGATTTGTTTGATGTATATGGATGAGCCAATGTTTGGGGCACAGATGTTTATGATTGTTATGTTTTGCTGATTTATGCTTCCCTTAAGCAGTACGAAATGTCCTTCTTTATCCCGTCTGACTAACTTTGGCTTGAGGTCCACATTATCTGATATGAGGATGGATACTCTGTTTTTTTTTTCTTTTGCTGTGTCCATGTGCATGGTATAATTTTCACTATCCTTTCACCTTTAGTCTGTGGAAATCTCTTTGTATGAGATGAGTCTCTTGCAGGCAGCAAATTGTAGGATCTTTCTTTTTAATCCAATCTGCCAGTCTATGTCCTTTGATTGATGAGTTCAGGCCATTAACATTCAGAGTTATTAATGAGATATGATTCATATTCCTGGTCATTTGGCTCATTTTTTTTTTGACACGACTTGATTTCTCCTGTTTTCATTGTGCCTTTAGGGTACGTCCTCCCTTTGCTGATTTACATCATTGTTTTTCATCTGTTCCTCATGAAATATTTTGCTGAGAATGTTCTGTAGTGCCAGCTTTCCTTTTGTAAATTCTTTTAGCTTTTAATTTTCATGGAAGGATTTTATTTCATCGTCAGATACGAAGGTAAGTTTTTCTGGGTACAAGATACTTGGTTGGCATACATTTTATTTCAGGGCTTGAAAAATGTTGTTCCAGGTCCGTCTAGCTTTTAGGGTCTGGATTGAAAAATCTGCTTATATCCATGTTGGTTTCCCCCTGAATGTAATTTGATTCTTTTCTCTTGCAGACTTTAAAATTCTGTCTTTATTTTGTATGTTAGGTATTTTCATTATAATGTGCCTTGGTGTGTGTCTATTTTAATTTTATGTATTTGGAGTTCATAAGTCTCTTGTACTTGGTTTTCCATTTCGTTCTTCAGATTTGGGAAATTTTCTGATATTATTTCATTAAATAGATTGTTCATTCCTTTGGTTTGTTTCTCTAAGCCTTCCTCAATCCCAATAATTCTTAAATTTGGCCTTTTCATGATATCCCATAGTTCTTGTAGATTCTGTTCATGATTTCTTACCATCTTCTGTATTTGGTCAACTTTGTTTTCAAAATTAAATATTTTATCTTCAATGTCTGAAATTCTGTCTTTCAGGTGTTTTATTCTATTGGTTATGCTTCCTATGGAGTTTTTAATTTGGTCTATTGTTTCCTTCATTTCAAGGATTTCTGTTTGTTTTGTTTTATTTTTTTCAATATCTCTAACTCTTTATTGAAATGATCTTTTGCTTCCTGTATTTGCTCTTTTAACTGTAGATTGGTGCAATCATTCAGTGCCTGCATTTGCCCTTTCATCTCATCGTCCATTACCTGCATTTTCTCTTTCATCTCCTCGATTGCTTCCCTAATCGTTTTGATTATGTGTATTGTGAACTCCCTTTCTGACATTTCTTCTGCCATGCTGTCATTGGATATTATTGCTATACCATCTAGGTTTGTTTGGGACATTTTCTTCCCTTGTTTTCTCATTTTGTTCAGGTATCTACCCCTCTAATAGTGAAACTCTGGGATATTGCAGATTTCCTCTATTGACTAATATTTTCTCTGTAGATTTCCAATAACTCACCTTTAGCTTTCAGTAGCCTGAAGTCTTGGAGGAACTTGATAATGCAGTGCTCCACTAGGAAGCTGGCCTTCTACGCGTGGTGGCCTTCAGGTGGGGTATATTCCCTGGTGGCTCTGAGTTGGTCCTGAATCTCTCAATACCTCCTCTTCTTGGATCCTGAGTCTTGTCAAAGGTCCTCTAGCCTGCTGTAGGTGTCTCATGAAGGGAGTTGCCCTTCCAATAATGATGGCAATGCCCTTAAGAGTAATTCAAAATGCCTGCACCAGCCTATAATGAAGCCTCTGGCTAACTCCATGATGGCGACCAACCTTGGTGTGGTGGTTGGGTGGGGTTGTTCAGTGGTGGCATTTGTATTTGGCCTGGTGGTTGGGTGAGTTGGCTGCCCAGCTCCACAAGGCAGGCGG
This sequence comes from Sciurus carolinensis, assembly GCF_902686445.1. NCBI lineage: Eukaryota > Metazoa > Chordata > Mammalia > Rodentia > Sciuridae > Sciurus > Sciurus carolinensis. The sequence goes on along the minus strand of NC_062223.1, from coordinate 20,431,685 downwards.
GTTGTGTGCCCACCTGCTACCTCCACCATGCAAGTGGCCTGATTTGCCTGTCAGCTTGCTCAGCGACTATGACCAACCAGTGATGGCACCGACCTAGGTGCAGGGGTCAGGCAGGGTCACTCCGTTATGACATCTATTTTTGGCCTGCTGGCTGGGTGGGTTATCCGCCCACTGCTTACCTCTGCAATTAGGCAGTCTGACTCAGCCGCCAGCTTGCTCTGTGACTATGACCAACAAGTGATGGCACCTGCCAACATTATTCTTAATGGAGAAAATCTGAAAGCATTCCCTCTAAAAACTGGAACAAGACATGGATACTCTTCTTACCACTTCTATTCAACATCGTCCTTGAAACACTTGCCAGAGTAATTAGACAGAGCAAAGAAATTAAAGGGATAAAAACAGGGAAAGAAGAACTTAAGCTGTCATTATTTGCTGATGATATGATCCTATATTTAGAAGATCCAAAAAGCTCCACTAGAAAACTTCCAGAACTAATCAGTGAATTCAGAAAAGTAGCAGGATATAAAATCAATACATGTAAATCTAATGCATTTATATTCATAAGTGATGAATCCTCTGAAAGAGGAATTAGGAAAACCGCTCCATTCACAATAGCCTTAAAAAAAATAAAATACTTAGGAATTAATCTAACAAAAGAGGTGAAAGACCTCTACAATGAAAACTAGAAAACAGTACAGAAAGAAATTGAAGAAAACCTAAGAAGATGGAAAGATCTCCCATGTTCATGGATAGGCAGAATTAACTTTGTCAAAATGATCATTCTACCAAAGGTGCTATACAGATTAAATGCAATTCCAATTAAAATACCAATGATATTTCCCCATAGAAATAGAGTAAGCAATCATGAACTTCATCTGGAAGATGATAGTAGATTGATTTTAGCTCTGATTTTAATTATTTCCTGTCTTCTACTATTTTTTGTGTTGATTTCTTCTTTTTTTTTTTTCCCCCTGGGGCTTTGAGATGTAATGTTAGGTCATTTAGTTGTTGACTTTTTTATTTTTTTAATGCATGAACTCAATGCAATTAACTTTCCTCTTACTACTGCTTTCAGAGTGTCCCAGAGATTTTGATATGTTGTGTCATTGTTCTCATTATCTCTAAGAATATTTTTAATTTCTTCCCTGATGTCTTCTGTTATCATTGCATCATTCAATAACATATAGTTTAGTCTCCAGGTGTATGTGTATTTTTTGTTTATTTTAATGTTCATTTCTAATTGCATTCCATTATGGTCTGATAGGATACAAGGTAGCATCTCTATATTTTTGTATTTTTAATGGCTTCATTGTGGCATAGCATATGGTGTATTTCAGAGAAAGATACATGAGCTGCTGAGAAGAAAGTATATTTACTTAAAGATGGATAAAATACTTTGTAAATGTCTATTAAGTCTATATCATTGATAGTATTATTTTGTTCGATAGAGTCTTTGTTCAGTTTTTGTTTGGAGGATCTATCCAGTGGTGAGAGCAGTGTGTTAAAGTTCCCCACTATTATTGTGTTTTGGTCTATTTGATTCTTAAAATTAAGAAGGGTTTGTTTGATATACATAGATGCTCCATTGTTTGGGGCATAAATATTTAAAATCATTATGCCTTGCTTGTTTTATGCTTCCTTTAAGTTGTATGAAATGTCCTTCCTTAACCTTTCTGACTAACTTTGGTTTGAAGTCTTCTTTATCTGATATGAGGATGGAGACTCCTACTTTTTTACTGGGTCCATGTGCATGGTATGACTTTCCCCATCCTTTCGCCTTTAGTCTGTGGATGTCTTTTTCTATGAGATGAGTCTCTTGAAGGAAGCATATTGTTGAGTCTTTCTTTTTAATCCAATCTGCCAGTCTATGTCTTTTGATTATTGAGTTTAGGCCATTAACATTCACGGCTGTTATTGCGATATGATTTGTATTCCCAGTCATTTTGGCTTATTTTTAGTTTTTAACTTGATTTCCCTTTTGATTGACTTTTCCTTTAGGGTAGTTCCTCCCTTTGCTGACTTGTATTGTTTTTCTCTTCCTCCTCATGAAATATTTTGCTGAGAATGTTCTGAGGCAGGCTTCCTATTTGTAAATCTTTTTAACTTTTGTTTATCTGGAAAGATTTTATTTCAACATCTAATCTGACGGTTAGTTTTTCTGGGTATAGGATTCTTGGTTGGCTTCCATGTTCTTTCAGAGTTTGAAATATATTGTTCCAGGCCCTTCTTGTTTTTAGAGTCTGGGCTGAGAAATCTGCTGATATCTGTATTAGTTTTCTCTTAGATGTAATCTGATGCCTTTCTCTCACAGTCTTTAAAAATCCTATCTTTATTTTGTATGTGATACTTTTTCATTATAATGTGTCTTGGTGTGGATCCATTGTAATTTTGTGCACCTGGTGTTCTGTAAGTCTCTTTTATTTGATTTGTCATTTCATTTTTCAGGTTTGGAAAATTTTCTGATATTATCTTGTTGAACAGGTTGTTCATTTCTTTGGTTTGTATCTCTGTGCCTTCCTCAATCCCAATAATTCTTAAATTCGCTCTTTTCATGACATCCCATAATTCCTGGAGGTTCTGTTCATGACTTCATAACATATTCTCAGTTCATTCAACTTTATTTTCAAGATTAAATATTTTGTCTTCATTGTTGAGATTCTGTCTTGCACAAGATCTATTCTGTTCATGAGGCTTTCTATTGAGTTTTTAATTTGCTTTATTGTTTCTTTTGTTTCAAGAATTTTTTTTTTCAGAATCTCTACCTCTTTATTGAAGTGTTCTTTTGCTTCCTGCATTTGTTTTTTTAACTATTTACTGGAATGATCATGCATTGCCGGCATTTGCTCTCTTTTCTTGTCTTTTGCTTCACATATAATTTTAATTATGCAGATTCTAAATTCTGTTTCTGTCACTTGTACTGTCATGCTGTCATTGGATGCTATCAAATTAGCATTCTAGTTTGTTAGGGACACTTTCTTCCCCTCTTTTTTCATATTGTTTCTGTGTATTCCACTCTAGCAGTGAAGATCAGAGGTACTGAAGTTTCCCCCCTGCAGGCTTAATGTGATCCTGAATTTTCCAGTACCTCTCCTTTGAAGGGGAGATCAACAATAGCCACACCCAATACAGAGAAATTGCATCCCTGAACCAGAGAGTCCCTGTAAAGACTTTTACATTATTGTAATAAACAGGATGAGTTCAATTTCTATTTACAGTAATTCTAGTTGTTAAGGAAGAGGATGGGGAAGGGTGTAGGATATAAGTGAGTAAATACAGGTACCTGTCAAAGGGCCTCCAGTCTCCTGTAGGTGTCTCAGAAAGGGAGCTGCCCTTCCAATGATGATGGCCACACCCTCAGGAATAACTAAAAATGCCTGCATCAGCCTCCAAGGAAGCTGGGGAACCCCAGTGAGGGTGTGCTTAGTCAGCCCAGGGGCAGGCACAGTGTCTTTCTGTGGTGGGTCAGGTAGGCAGGTTCACCTGTGTGAGGTGTTGGGGGTTCTGTCTGCAGTGGGGGGGGAACAGGTGGGCTCAGCCAGTTTCATTTTTTTTTTAGTGCAATGAAAACTGATGAATGAAGTCAGTTAGCAGCTCCTTATACATATAGCAGGTTTTTCAGATGAGATGTTTGTTTCCTAAAGCAGGACAGACCTACAGGTCTTAAACTTTGTGCTGATAACAGAATTATAAAGCCCATTTTGTGTGGGATGGTGAAGGACAGTATAAGTTAAAGAATGTCAGGGCTAGGAGGGACCTAGAGGTCATGTGGCCTATTTTTCTTGTATAAAATCTCAGAGAAGTAAAGCAACAGAAAGAGAGCAGCCAGGGGTCTTCTCTCCTCAAGACTTGCTCCTTTGGGTGACAGCACATCCCACCTTGGCACTTCTGTGTTTGCTGACATTGATTCTGGGTAGGGAACCAGATCAGGCAAGGGCTCCAACACAAGAGGCTTCAATGACCATCAGCTTCTCTTGGTCCAACTCTCTCTCTCTGTCCCATTCTTCATGTCTGTATTTCTCAGTGTGTAAATGATGGGGCTAAGTGAAGGAAAAACAATGGTGTCAACAGAGCATACACTTTGTCATTGCTGGCAGAACAAGCCCTGACATAGTTGAAGAAGAGGAAAAGAAGAAGAGGCAAAGCACAGTGATGTCTGAGCCTCAGATGGAGAGGCTTTGAGGGGCACTTGGAGAAGCAGGTCCTCAGTTCTTTCTAACAAATGTACCCCACAGAGTAGCAGCATGCACCCTTCATAAGAGATAGTTTTGTTCTTTGCTAACAGGTCAACAATCATCTTGGGTGCTGTGAATGAAGAATAACAAATATCAAGAAGACAAGAAGTTGAGAAAGAAATACATGGAAGACTTGAAAATGTTGCCCATGCAAACTGTCAGCATGATGAGGAGGTTTCCCAGCAGAATCACTGTGTGGAAGAAGGATAACACCACAAAACAGACTTCTTCCACTTCTGGGTTCTGAGAAAGGCCCCAGAAGATAAACTCAGTTACTTTTTATTTTTTCCATGTAATGGATTCAGTAGGCAAAATTCCCAAAAGAATTACATTATCTGAAAAGCAAAAACCAGAAAGACTATCAGCACTTATTTCCAACTCAGAATAAACCAATGAACACAGTACTAGAATATGGAAAAATGGGTATTGACTGTGGATTGTCATGCATCCTTACACTAGTTATAGTGCATGTATTCTGATCATTTTTCATCAATTATATATACAATGTGTTCACTTTGAATAAGGAAGTCAAGTACAGAATAATAAATCACATCTAAGTGTTAACAAAGTCACTTAACTAATCAAGAGTTCATCTTACATATTTTTGCTAATATTTGTGGATAATAATTCTCTTAGTTCTCTTCTTATAAAAGATATAATCAACATTTGGAAGCACTCTGTTTGGAGATATGGTGCTGTGTATCTGATATTCCTTTACTTTGATCATAGAAGTAAAAACATGTCCATGTTGTCCATTCTGAATACTGCCAAGCCTGGTCACTATGTTCACTAAGGGGTCCTTGGTGTGTCAAGACTGAGTGACTTCTGCAGGCTCCCCTTCAGGTATTTCTGTGGATGAACTTAGGTCACTACTGAGCTCAAGCTCCTACAGTGAAGTGGTACTGGATTGTGCGGTTGAAAGAAGAGGACTCTTACACAACCCTGACTCTGGAATGGCATTATTGTATACTGGATAAATCATTTACCACTAAGGAGCTTTGTTTTTCTCATTTGTGAAAGGACAGGCTTTTAATTTCATTATCACCATACAGATTGTATTTTCTACCTTGATAGTGAATTTCTCATGTAGGTTAGAATAAAATAGAAAATAAACAGAAAAGAAGAAATTTGTGGAGACAAGGAAACCCTGTTTGATTTGAAAGAGGGGAAATGGAGTCTCAGGATATTTTTCTACCTTTAAACTCAGAGTCATGGAGGATTCCCCAATATTTACTCTGGCTCCACATTTTAAACATTTGTCAAGTAAGTGAGAAATATATCAATAACAACAACTGTAGGGAGCATTTCTCAAGCTTATCTGACAGCATCAGTGACACCATGGTCTAAGTAAGCCAAACAGTCTGGACAGAGACACTGAGGTAATGGTAAAGACTCGCCATGGAATGAAGGTCTTTGCAGTTGCTGAGGCTGAACTAGGAGCTAAGGGGAGGCCTCATTCTGTCAAGCATCCCAGCAAGCTGTGATGTGAGCTTGCCTGCACTGCCTTGCCTTACGCTGTCTGCAGGAGCTTATGGAACCCCCAGTCCTTTGTCTTAGACCTGTTGCTGGGCAGAATCACTTAGGCATGCTTGGTTTGTTTACACTACCTTGATGTACAGTTCACCTATAGGCTGACTGTTATACTTTAACAAGTGTGCTAACCTGATTGGATAGTGTGCCTATATATGTACTATGCAACTCTAATTAAAATTAGATCCGTGCCTTCAGAGCTCTATCTCAGACGCCTGAGTAAGCACATTAGGTAAGGCTAGGTAAGGTAGGAGTCATTCATCCTCACCCTCAGTAAACCCCGTCTCCAAACATCTACAAACAACAAAACATACAAAGGAAAGAGTGGCCTTTACTATCTATATCCCTCATGTGTCTTTCCAATTTTTTTGTCTTCTTCCAGAATATATGAGTTCTCTCCATCTGGGTGAACTCAACATTTCAGGAAGAGATTGTCCTTTAGTGATTATTATGGTAGGCTCAGGAAATGCTTGGTTTAATTTAAATGGATTTAATTTAATTTAAGTGATGTGTCTTTCCAATTTTTTTGTCTTCTTCCAGAATATATGAGTTCTCTCCATCTGGGTGAACTCAACATTTCAGGAAGAGATTGTCCTTTAGTGATTATTATGATAAGCTTAGGAAATTCTTGGATTAATTTAAATGGATTTAATTTAATTTAAGTGGACCTTCTGTGTTGGAGTTCCAGACACACTAGTGAGGCCACTTTACGTTTGGATATAAAAGGGCACATGGGGTTACTCTAAGAGACTTGTTAGGTTCTTCATGAAGTCAGGCCACAGACTTAAATTATTCCTGTCATTATAGGTCATGCCCCTGTAACCCCATCCTTTCTACAATTGTCTAGTTCATTGCTTCCCACTGTTGTTGAACCTGGCACTCTCAGTTAGCCTTTCTGCAGCACTCTTTCCCCAGAGACTTTCTGCTTTTGGACTATTTCAAGTTTAGTCTACATTACACACTAATGATAATGATGATGGTACAATATAATAACAATACTGTAATTCAGATTCAAAATCAGGCACATGTCCCCACATTTACACATTTCTTCCTCTGTTGCATTTGTGCTGAATTGAGCACAAATTCTCCACTGAGAATCACTTCAGTATAAGAGAACTCAAATCATAGAATTTTTCGACAACTGCGAATTATGTTTTTGACTGCTTTAGAAGAAAATGAGCATCTCCACACTACTTCTCTCATGGCTATACCATAAAATTCTAGAAATCTTCTATCTCCTGAAATCAAGACCCACTTAAAATGATTCTACCCCCTCCCCTTTCTGATCATTTAAAAGTGGAAGAGCCTCTCACTTTGCTTTGCAATGATTGACATTTTCCTTTTCTAGTGGATGGAGATACTGGGGATTGAACTCAGGGGTAGTTGACTTCTGAGCCACAATCCCAACACTATTTTGTATTTTATTTAGAGTCAGGGTCTCAACCAGTTGCTTAGCACCTTGCTTTTGCTGAGACTGGCTTCGAACTCATAATCCTCCTGCCTTAGCCTCCAGAGCCTCGGGATTGCAGGCACATGCCACCACACCCTGCTGGCATCTTCTAATCATGCTTTTACTACCCTGCCTCATAGTTCCATGTGGATGTACTTTATCATCTTATCATCTTAATGTTTTTTTCTAGTTACTTTACATAGTGTCTTGCAGTTACATTACAAATATTTAAACACAGCCCTTGCACTAATTCCTATGCCATCAAACACTCCATATTTGTTAGAGAACAAAGGAATTTCATCAGTATTTTGCAGGGTTTGGGTCTTCCTTTTTTTCTCTGTCTCCCTAGTATAATTTTGGTGCAAATGTCCAAAATGAAATAAATAATGCTTGAAGAATTGTTTTGTGAATAATCAGTACCTAGATATTTCTGATTCCCTAGAAACAAAGGGTTCTAGACATCAGAATTCTTGGTTCTCTCACCTAATAAAATCTGTCATTCCATGGAATCTTTGACCAGGAATGCTGTTTTCTCTGCTTGTAGGGTATATTTTAAAGCAATGATTTAATATCATAATGACCATGGGGAGAGCATTTCCTCAGACTTTCACCATAATCAAACACAAATCACAACCCTTACAATGAGATTTAATGTAAAGTTTTCTTTTGAAATTTTATGAAATTAAAAATGCTTTTGCTTTATTTTAAAACCAACTGATTCTCACATTGAGGACCTTACCCTAATTCAAACCAATTCATCAAACACAAGTAATTTTATAATTTCATACTTTGTTCCTTGAGTTAATAACCTTGGATCTTCATATTTAATAGTAAGTTCATATACTATTACAATGTGTTTTATTTCATTGATAAAAGTTTAATTGTTCTACTCTTTTGAAATTTCTATTTGAATGCAATAGTGTGCATTTAATTGTGGTATGGGAGTTCACTGCTTTTTTACTTAATTGGGTATATATCCATTTCTGTATAATTCTCCATGAGGTAGGATCATTTTCATTCATGATATTTTCCTGAACCGAACTGTAAAGGTGGCCTAATATTCCTCTAGGTTTTTAAGTAAAAGTCTTAATTAATATTAAATTTGACCATTATGGTATTGCTTTTTCATTTCCTATTCCTCTTATTATATTTCACTTTATGCTTGCTTCCTTGTTTTTTCTTTCCCCTTAATACCCATGTCACATTCTTCCTTTTACTTATAAAAAAATCAAGGATATAATGTTCATATGTCGGGGTACTGCAGACCCCCAGCCCTTCGGCGTGGCCAAGATGGCGCCTGGCAAGGTGCCAAGGAAGTGCTGAGAACAAAACCAGGTACCTCCAGCAGACTAATACTCTCTGCCAACAAGTGGCGTATTTTGAGGAAGTTAATGTGATTGGCCATGGGTCCTCGTGGACACTGCATGATTGCTATATCCACACTATTGTGCTCCATTACTGTCCATGCTTTCCCCTCGTGATCTATAAGCTGATTGGTTGTTGTATGTAATGTAAGGCGCTTGCAAGAGCGGCCCGCCGCTGCTGGCCAGCCAGAAGAAGCAGACTGCAGAAAATAAAGAACTTGCCCTGATCCGGTTTCATGTTTCTCTGCGGGCAGGGGACGCGACAGATGGTGCCGAAACACCCGGGAACGAGAAAAAATATAAGGGTAAGTTCACATAAGTTTTCAAATCAAGAAAAATTAGTTTGAGAGTTCAAAAGGTGAGACGTCTCGAGGTTCGTGGAGCAGCGACAATTCATTACAGGAGGTTCCCCAGCAGAGGGACAATTCATTACAGGAGGTTCCCCAGCAGAGGGACAATTCATTACAGGAGGTTCCCCAGCAGAGGGACAATTCATCACAGGAGGTTCCCCAGCGGAGGGACAATTCATCATAAGAGGTTCCCCAGAGGAGGGACGATTCATCATAAAAGGTTCCCCGTGGGAGGGACGATTCAAGTGGTACCAAACTGTGTGCGTGTGTGAGTGAGCGTGTGTGTGTGCGCGCGCCTGTCTTTTGTTTGTGTGTTTAAACTAGTAAACTACCTCGTAGTCATGGGAACGGATCTGTCTAAGATTAGAATGCAGCGGCCTCTTAGAGAACTTTAAAAAAAAAAAATCACGGAACACCATTGAAGGCAAACACGGCCTTCAAGTTCCTAGATACTGTAGAGAAAGTCTCTCCGTGGTTTTTAGACGAGGGATTATTAAATCTTCCTCAGTGGGAACAGCTAGGAGAGGATCTGCGTGACGCGGAGAGACGCGAGCCTTTGCCAATGGGAACTCTGGCAATATGGTCACTTGTTAAATCTTGTTTGATGCAGCAAGGTAAATCAAAAAACCCTTTTAGGGATTTAAAGGGGCCTTTAGAAGAAGGAAGTCAGATCTTAGAAGAAATTAAAGAGGAACGATCATGTTCTCAGACTTCAGAAAGAGTGAGAACATAATATAGTAGCCATAGTCCCCACAAGTATTGGGAGATAATTGTTTCATGATTTTCTGCATTCAAACCTAATCTGATTTCTCAACCAGGTAAAAAAAGGGTTAAAAGGTCCTGGGTGATCCTCCCTCCCCCCTGCCTGGCCTTGTCAAAGCCTACAATGGATTATAAATTACAGCAGTCTCAGCGGGAAGGAGGAGGGGTAACCTAAAAAAAAAAAAAAAAAAAAAAAGGGTGTCCGTTTTAAACTTAACTAACTTATTTTCTAGGATTCTTTGTTTGTTTTGTTTTTCTTTAATGCTGTATTTTTGAGCTCATAATTTTGATCCTGCTTACCTAGGTTAATGATTTTTTTTTTCTTTTTGATCAGTTCTATTTTTTATTCAACTGAAGTTTTTAAACATCTGTTTCATTGCAATGAACATTTACCTATAAAGTTACAAGGCCTTTGATTTTATGTTATCTGTATGCCGTGCTGTCTAATGTCATGTTTTGTCAAAACTGAGCGCTCTTAAAATTAAAATTTAAAAATGGATCCAAATACTTTTATTCACGTGATTTAAAAAGGTTCAATTTAAATTGGGTAAACTAATAAAAGTAAAATATCTTTAAAAATAACTTACAAGTCTCCAGGTGGTCAAACTAATGAAATGTTAATGTTAAACAATGTCTAATATCAATTGCTTCTAGGACTTTTCTTCAGCAGGAAAGAGGCAACGGATCCTGCTCAGGACACTTGTCTGATATCTTGGTTTTTATAAAATAAATAAATTGGGGTTAACATGTATGGGATTACTCAAATGTGTTTGTAGAGACGTCTGGTTAATTTACAAAGTTAAAATGCTAATTGTTAAATAACATCAAGTACTTTTAACTTCTTAAATTACATGGGGTAACATACTTAAACATTATTGGTGTTTTCATAGGTTGGTAAATAAAAAGGGTTTAAACTTGCTTTGTGTCATCACTAAACTAAAAACAAGGTTATTAGAAGTTATGTCCTAACAAGTGGAATTCTATATATAAAGGGTCCCAAAAGTTTCACCTGTGTTTCAATTAAGAGTAATATAAACAACAAAATATTTAATCTTATTAAAATAGAGTGATTTATCTAAATTCAAAAATTTCATAAGAGTTGTTTCAGAATGTGAACAAAAAGGGGTCAACAGATTAAAAAAGACAAAATAAAAGGTTCTGGGTTTAAAATGTATTTAATAAAAAGAAAAAGGAAATGTTTCTGGGTAAGAAAGTCTGTGTGTAAGTAAAGGGCAAGTTTCAACAAGTCTGTATATAACTAAGTTGGTTATATGTATGTAAAACAGCTAAAGCTATTTAAGGTTTTTCCTAAGGTAAAATACTAATGTTCTAATATAAGCCAAAGTTTAATCTATATGGTAAAATGACATGGTAAAATGACAAGGATTTCTTAGAAACACTAATTTACTCTTAACTTTGTGTCTCTTAAGTTTTATTCTTTAGAACAATTAGTCTTAAAAATTGGGGTGTATACAATTATGGTTAAACAACTGTTAAAGTATTGTACTGTGTTACAGAGTCTAAATTTTTCTTTAAAAACTAAATTTGGTAAGAAAAAAAGTGTCAAGGTAATTGTGAAATGGTTTCTAGTTGTATATTAAATGTGTTCATATTTTTCAGGTATACAAGTTTTAATGCAGGAAATTTATCGAGCTGCTATTCTCCAGATAAACTTGTCTGTAATGGTAATTTTAAGCTTATAAAGAGTAAATTTCATTGGGGATTAATTTCTATCATTTAGTGTTCTATTAGAGGACCTGTTATCAATAGGGTATATGTAAAATTGGTTATATTTTACATTGAGATAAAAAATTTCAAATGTAAATGTATTTCTAAACATTAGAGCCTGACTTGTTTAAAGGTTAATTTTGTGAAACATAAAAATATTTTGCCACTTTGACACACAAAAGGAAAGTTAAAAGCTCTCTCAGCCTTTCTTTGATTCATGTTTTAGATACAATGTTAAATTGTGTTAATTATAAAGTTTATATAGACTCAGGAAACAGTATATGTAAACTACTTAATGATATTTAAGGAAGAAGCAAAGATCAACATCAGAATTAAAACACTTAAGATCTATAAAGAGTCACGCCTTACCTGAGATAAGGCTCTGCCTCTCACCTTACTACATGTTAGAGTGACTCCAAAATAAGTCAGACTTCAGCTTATTTAAAGTTATAATCAAAAGATTGGTTCTTGTTGTAAAATTACTATGATCTCCAATAGGAAATATAATGTGGTTCTCAGTCAAAATTCAAGATAGCTATTATACAAGCAGAATATATTTTTACTCTTGCTAATTTCATTTTGTAAAACTGTTACCTGTTAATGTTTTGCAAAAGTAGCTGCTTCAAGAACACGCAACCTAGGTAACTTATGATAATAAGCCATCACCTATAGAACAGATAGTGGTAACTTCCAGAACTAATGCAGACTCCAGTTAGATAAAAGGGTAAATAACTGTAAAGTTATAAACATTAAAGTTAAAGCCCAGTACTCTCACTTTATGACTGGTGAAACTGGCTTGCTGGATGATTAAGATCAAACTTAGAGATTGGAATTATGAGACTAGAGGATAAAAAATCACTCAGTGCATCTGCTGCAGAGGAGGGTCATGAAAAAAGGGAGACATCCCTTAATGCTTCCTAAGGAAGTCACCTCATCAAGGAGACCCTGCCTAACCAATGGTACTGGAGGAGCTAAGAAGCTGCTCTTCAGTTCTCTACAAGTGGCCCCTGTGGGAACTCAGCTGACTCTTTAACAAGACAGGAACCAGGTCAATTTGACCAGCTTAATCCTAGACACCCAGCAAAACAGTAAAAACCAAAATATAGCCATTCTTGGGCATTTAAGAGAAATAATAATTAAATGTAACTTAAGATGTACACTTATGTTAGTCCACTAAAAATAAGACTGGAAGCTACAAATGAAAGAAAGAATCTTCAGCAAATGTGCCTGATAACAATCAAGAGAAACTGCCAGAGTCAGAAGTTTTTAGTCAGTTTAAGGCCTGCAGATCTTCCTAAGCTACACAGGTAGACTTAATCTATGTTTGCTCGTATGATTACCTAGCCCTAAGTAACAGAAGTATAGAGCTCTCTACTAAACACAGGTTATACCAATAAAGGGATATTTTACACAATCAGATGACTTAAGTAGCTTAACTATATTTTTGGGATATCTATGACATTAAGAGTTAAATGTTGTGTTTACATTCCTGATAACCTGGACAATGTTAAAGTTCCCAAATAAAGGCCTTGTCCTTTCCAGCCTTTGCTAGGTCTAGTTATGGGAACAATTTCTCAGTTCTTCCACCTCCTGGTGAAAGATTGACTTCTGTCATTTTCATGATACTCAGTGGCATGTTCCAGATGCTGCAACATTTACTTTGTACTAATTTCATTTCAGTACTCATGTCTTTTTGTTCTTCTATCATAGAAGCACCCACCCCCAGATGACTTTACAACCTGCTCCTCCCCAACCAGACTTCTACCTCGGACCCCTCGATTGACCCGATTTTTAAAAAAGGAACTCCAAACTGCTTGCCCCTCACTGTCCCCTTTCAGCTTCGAAGCAGCCAGAACGACCGACGCCCCCTTTTCCTTAAAGCAGTTGGGAGTTCCTATAGCTAAAGCGGAGAATGAAGCCAGAATTAAGGACAGGTAGTTAGTGTAGAAATAGGGAATCGGGTCAATTCGAGGAAATGAAGCCATGAAGCCATCTGCCTTTACAAATGTCAAGGATCTCCAGAGCCCATTGATTACCAAATTTACCTGCCTATAGGGGATGTAGGGTGCGCTCACTTCTCGGGACTTTCAAAATATCAGCTTTCTCCCTGCCAGGAGAAGTCTGTATTATTCCCTTTAAACAATCCAAACTATGGTCCTTACTCAACAGTACCAAATGATTAAACAAACTGATAACCGAGGCAAGATAGACAAATGGGTATAAGATTCTATCCATGATAAACAAAAAGGGGGAATAGAGGAGACCTTCAGGTCCCCTAAAGATAAACTTTCTCTTTGTCTCTTTGTTTGGGTTTTTTTTTTTTTTTAACTCTGGGTAATAAGGGTAACCCGGTGCTTTACTGGAGCTGCGACTCAGTTTGTGTGTTTCCACGGAATAAACTAACTTACAACCTCTTTTTAGTCTCTTAGGAGGAACAGTTCAACTATGTAACAAAACAATGCTTCTCTCAATTGTACTTCAGATTTGTGCTATCTCTCAATGTTAAAATGCTTCTAGGTTCCTGCTGGCAGACTTAATGTGTGTTCCTACCTTCCTACCAGTCCCAGTCTCTGTTACAGATGATGAATTGCCAGTATTGCTTTCCAGAAATAAGAGGGACTTTGGAATCACCGTAGCAGTCATTACCACCATAGTTGCATCAGCAGCAGCAGTCGCCGCAGCAGCTGTAGCCTTGACGACATCAGTACAGTCAGCAACTAAGCTTAATGAAGTGGTCCAGCAGACAGCTACTGCTTTGTCTACTCAACAAACAGTGGATCAACACCTAAAAGCAGGACTACTTTTAGTGAACCAGCGTGTGGACTTACTTCAAGAACAAATGGACCTTTTACAAGAACTGTTAAGCGTGGGGTGTATTTATCATCTGCCGGGACTGTGCATTACACCTGTAGCTTATCATAATCTTAGTTATGCAGCAAATTTGTCTAAAATCATATCTACTCAGCTACGTGCCAATTGGTCTTATAAATTTGATAATCTTACTGCCATTCTTAGATCACAAATTGTTAGCCTCAATTCTACTAGAGTTAATATAGCCCCTATATCTGAAATGCAAAATTGGTTATCCTCTTCCTTCAGTTTTGTAAAGCAATGGGCAGGAATGGGAGCATTGTGTGTGTTAATGATTATTACAATTATCTTCCTCACACGCTTTATCATGCGTATACGCCAAGTTCATGCCAGAGATCGCATCATTTTCCATCAAGCCATGATGGCCTTAGAGGCTGGCAGCTCTCCTCAAGTCTGGCTGAGTATGCTGGATCGGTAGTCAATGACGGGTAAGGAAGGAGGTAACCGCGTACCGACCTAAGACAGGAGCTGTAGCATGCTCTGCAGTTATCCGATGACGGGTAAGGACGATGGTTGACCACTCCGCCTAAGACAGGCAGGATCCCAAGCCAGCATTCTTTTAATAAATAAAAAAGGGGGAGTTGTCGGGGTACTGCAGACCCCCAGCCCTTCGGCGTGGCCAAGATGGCGCCTGGCAAGGTGCCAAGGAAGTGCTGAGAACAAAACCAGGTACCTCCAGCAGACTAATACTCTCTGCCAACAAGTGACGTATTTTGAGGAAGTTAATGTGATTGGCCATGGGTCCTCGTGGACACTGCATGATTGCTATATCCACACTATTGTGCTCCATTACTGTCCATGCTTTCCCCTCGTGATCTATAAGCTGATTGGTTGTTGTATGTAATGTAAGGTGCTTGCAAGAGCGGCCCGCCGCTGCTGGCCAGCCAGAAGAAGCAGACTGCAGAAAATAAAGAACTTGCCCTGATCCGGTTTCGTGTTTCTCTGCGGGCAGGGGACGCGATATTCATAGTCTTATTATCTGGATTTAGTTGAACAAATGACTTTTTAAAAAAGAAGAGGAAGAAAGAAAGAAGTGATGGTGTTAAGGTTTGTGCAAACTTTCAAATGATGTGTTTCATAGAGTCCAAGAGCTCCTTGAGTCAATGGAATCCCAACAGTGCATTTGGATATTTACTCCCAACTGTTCTTCTGTCCTTCACACTAGGGTCTAAACTGATAAAATTTGGTGTAATCAGTACATGCTATCTATTTGATTCATTTAATTAACAGTACTCTCTCCTGTGTTCTTTTGCACTTAATTCTTGAATTTGGGAGTTAGTTATGATATGGAAGTTGTGGTGTCCTAGCACGGTGGCAGCTGTCAGATTCATGACTCTCAAAACTAGGAAGTGGAACACATGATAATACTCAAGTTTCCATCAGTGACTTCATAAACTTAGGTCATTCACAGAAGTTACTGAGCTAATCCCTGAGGAGGACCTCAGGGAGTCTCCTCTTGATTGTTATGAGGACATGACCAATTTGCATGAGAACTCAGCCTGTCCCCATTATGCAGATTAAGTCTGATCAATAACAGCATTTTATTTTATAGATACATGATGACAATTCAACTGCCAGTCTTAAAGTGTTACAGCAATGGCAGATGTCACTTAGTGTGCACTTTGCTGATAAAAATATTAACATCTTTTTTCATTTAAAAGTTAAAAAAATTAACTTCCCTTCAACTATTTCTTCCTTGGACACATAAAAAGAGATTAACTTAATATTGACTGTGCATGGGAAGATCCTCTCTCATCCCTCTGTTGTTGATTAATTGTTAAGGGAAAGTTAAGAAAAGATAAATACAAAGGTAAATATGACACATGGTAAAACAGATGAAGGTCTGTTTTATTTGGGGAGAAAAAAGATGACAGTGTTCTCATAATAAATTTATTTGGGAGTTAATAATGCTGCCTACATGCACAAAAAAAACATACTTATTATAAATAAGCTGCAGAGCTGGGCATGGTGGCTCACCTCTGTAATCCCAGCAACTCTGGAGGCCGAGGAAGGATTTCAATTTTGAGATCAACCTCTGTGATTTAGTAAGGTCTTAAGAAACTTAGCAAGACACTCACAAGAAGCTAAGCTGAAACCTCCTTGATCTGCTATTATTGTATGAAGAACTAATTCATAGTTAACTTACATTAGTCAAATGTGAGCAGAATAATTACAGTGCATTGGATTTTTTAGAAGCAAAATTTAAGTGAAAGAGTTAAAATATACAACATGTACTTTTTTTTTGTCATTACCTTATTTTTTACTGCAATTAAAACCACCAAATGGGAGTGCATAGGGCATATTTCTACCTGTGGTAGGTATTTCCATCACAGTATCTTTTTTCCTAAATCAGGAGATAACTACAGTTTTTATACTTTTTTCCAATAACATTATTCGAATGTCCTTTATGTGTGGAATTATGAATAAGTTACAGACTGCCAAATTTAAGAATGCCCTGAGGATAATCTGATCCATTTTCAATGTGTACAATTACAGATATAAAGCATCAGAAGGAGAACGGATAGGGGTCTTTATTCCTCAAGGTTTGCCACTGTGGATGACAACACACAACCTCTCATAATGAACATTGGCTGCTCAAGATGACCAGAGAGTGAAGGGACCTGCGAATGGCTACATAGTGGTCATAACCAGGGACACCAGGACGAAAATCTTGGTGGCACCAAAGGAGATGACATAAATATCTGGACTATGCAGCCATTGTAGGAAATGATGTTCTTGTTGGGTCACAAAATCCATAATCCATTGAGGGCTGCCATGGAGATAAAGTGGACATTCATGAAGATGAAAGAGTTGGTGTTCTGATTTTCATAACATTCATTTTTTCCTTTCTGTAAAACACAGCATAAGATAATTAAAAAACAAACCACAGATGTGGAGAAAATATTAGCAAAAATTTTTCTAATAAGTCACTGTTATCCAAATTACACAAAGAATCCTTAAAACTCAGTAAAAAGAAAGCAACCACCAACCTTATTTAAAATTGGTCCAAAGACTTTAGTAGACACATCATCAGAGAAGATAGGCAGCTTATAAGCTGATGAATCTCCTCAGCATATGTCTTTGGAGAATGTAAATCAAGACAAAAATGAAATACTACTGGACACCTAATAAAATGTCCAAATCCAGAACAGGAAATACCAAAAAGAGTGAAGTTGTACAGAAACAGGAACTCTCACTGTCACTGGGAATGGAAAATGGTAGACCCACATTGAATGATTGGCAGTTTCTTATAGACACCCTTACTATAAGAAAATCACAACTCTTTTTATTCACAAAACAAGTTGGAAACCTATGTCTACAAAAACTCCGTGTATAGATATTTGTATCAGTTTTCTCAAAACTGATTGCCAAAATTAAAAGAAATCAAGATGTCTTTCAGAAGGTTACTAAATAAATAAGCTGTGTTATATCCAGATTAAATAAAAAATGAATGGACTATTATTCTCTATTAAAAAGAAATAACACATCAAACCATGGGAAAAACACAGATGAAATCTATAAGCACACTACTAGTAAGTGGAACCAGTTTGCAAAAATTAATATTGCATGATTTCAACTATGTGCCATTGTGGAAAATATAAAACTTTAATTTGCATGTTACTATAAATATGTGTTCTGCCATCACGTTAAGTCAAAATCCACAGAATTTTCATAAAGAGCGAAGGCTATTGTTAACTGTTTTGCATGAAAATCATATGACCATGCAGTTTCATGAGTTATAACAACTGCATCGCTTTGGTGGGGAATGGCAAGTATGAGGAAGTGTTCTGTGGGTACAGGCAGGTGGTGTAAGAAAGCTCTGTCGCTTTCTCTCTATTTTACATTAAAGCCTATATTTTAAATCTCTGTCCTTCATTGGATGTAAGTTTGATCTCCGTTAAAAATGATTTTCAAATTAGTTTATTACTCTAATCTTAAGATAAAAATAGTCAAAACTAGTGTTTGTTTTTATAGAATAAAGTTGAAGACACTGCAATTGATTACCTGAATTTCCATAAATGTAAGTTATAGAAATATTTTTTAATATTAGTACATAATAGTAACTTTGACTATCACTTAGACATCATCAAAATTAAAAGATTTTCCTTCTGAAAAGTATGCCATTAGCAAAGTTAAAATCTTACCCACAGAGTAGAAGAAATACTAGCAAATCTGGTGTCTAAGAAGGGAAATTTTTTCCAGAATATGTATTAAAAAAACACACTTCATACTAAGAAGAGAAATAAGTCAATTAAAAATAGGGAAAATATACAAATAAGATTTTGTCCACAAAATTATGCAAGTGGCCAAAAGCACATGAAAAAATGTTTAAACTCTTTGAGCTTTTAAGAAAGACCAACCAAAGCCACACTGAGATGCCACAGTACACCCCAGAATCATAGAAAGAAAATAGCAAGAGCAGCCGTGGTGTGGAACAACTGGAGCTCTAAACATTGCCAGTGGAAACACAGAAGAGGGCTTCCACACTGAAAAAACCATTTGACAGTTCCTCAGCATGTTCCATATGTAGCCATGGTATGAACGAGCAATTACGTTGTGAGGGAAACACCCAAGAAAAATAAACATACCTTTGCACAAAATCTTGTACTCTATACTACTAGCAGAATTATTCGAAATAGCCAGAATCTAGAAACCATACACCAACTAACTGATAAATGGAATATTACTAGGTAGTAAAAGGAAATAAATACTGATAACATTCTACAATATGCACGAAAACTTTAAATAAATGATGGTAAAAGAAGTGTGTTACAAAAGGCTATACATTGTATGATTTTTTTTGTTTGTTTGATAAACACCTCAAAAGCAAACATACAATGATGGATATTAGGGTTTGCTAAGGACTGGTCAAGATGCTGGTTGTGAGGCATGAATGGTTCTTGCTAAGATTCTGAGTTTCTCTTTGAAGGATGAACGATGTTCTAAACTTAAGACTATGTTGATGGCTGCACAACCCTATGTTGTAAATGTCCTCAAATTAAACACTTTGAGTGAGTGAATTCTATGGTATGTGAATTCAAACTTAACTAAACTTTGAAAATATACAAATGTTAAAGCTAGGGAACACTTCTATAGAACAAAAGGCAGTGGAGCAATTATCATCTGAAGCATCTCACCAGAAGATAAAGATGTGAAAATATTCTGTTAAACATAATAGATAACAGGTATTAAGAATCCCTATTTATCATTATTATAATTCACAAGATCAACATTTTATTTGATAATTGAATACACATAATTCAGACAGAATAACTCTTAGTAAGTTTTATCTTTGGGAGATGAACCATATGCAGCTTCAGGCAAGGCCACCTGCTTCTAATCTGTACATGGGCCACATGGGCCACAGCAAGGGCTTCTGCTTCAACCTTTAAGGAGAGGTCACAGTACTGCTCAGAAGGGCAATTTTTGTACTTGTTGCTGGAGAAATCCAAGTTTCTGCTGCCCCAAGGTCTGTAGCACCCAAGGAGTATGGACTATGTTTACATAACTATAACTGATAACTGTCGGGGTACCGCGGACCCCACCCTAGCCTGGCTTTAAGGGATTTCAATATGGCGCCTGGCACTGAGCCAGAATGGCCTGGTTTGCAACAAACAGCTGACACTGCTTAAGGAAGTTGACCTGATTGGACGAGGTGACTCATGCTTGCTGCGTGCTCTCTTGATGCCCCTATTGTATTATATATAGTAATCATGCTCTCCCCACATGCTCTGTAACCTGATTGGCTCATGATTCATATATAATGACCGTGACTTCCTTGTTAGGGGGAACAATAAAGAGCTCTGACGAACAACCAGTTTGTCGTGTCTCTCTCTGCGGGCAGAGGGATTGCGATAGATAACAAAACCCAAATTCATTTCTATTTACTAGCAAACATCAGAACATAAAACTTCAAATAGATGTATTTTTCTATAGAAACAAACATATTATGAACTCAGGACTAAATCTCACAAATCACACACAAAGTATACACTTGTTTAGAAGACATACAGAAGACTTTGCAAAATGGAGAGATGCTTGTTGTATAGAAAGCATTTCCTCCAAAACTGGTATATAGAATCTATGAAATTACAATTAGTTGCTTAGTAGTATCTATGATGGAACTCATTGGGCATATTCTAAAATATCTGAGAAATAATCAAAGGCATGTCTATACTGAAGAATAAAATGAAGAGGAATTGGTTATGAAGAGTTGACGGGAATTTCAGGGTTGATGAAAAAAGAATGTATGACCTTGAGGTGGCAGTAATACTTGTTGAGTTTTATTTGATACTTTTGGACAGTTTTCTCCCAGAATGAGACCATCCTCAGCAACTGGGAGGGGACCTGCATTCAGAATGGGAGAAGAACAAGGGAACTCTGGGGGAGTGGACGATCACAGAAGCTCATATGTCTAAATGGTGTTACTCAGCAGGGAGGTGAGAGCCATTGGGTCAGGGAGCCCCAAAGGGCAGTAGACACTGGGGTCTTTATAACTACAGAAGTTATCTTTCCCATGGTTGGAACACCTTGGGTACAATTTCATGAATTATGCAAAGCAGGGAGACTCTGGATGACTTAAGATCTACTTATTTAGGTTTATATTAAAATAATGGAAAGGGTAAAGAGTTGAGTTTAGTGATAATGAACTTTTAAACTAAACAGTCTCAGCCTGCTGTGAGGGAAAAAGAGTTGATATACAGATGCTATCTTTGAATCATTTATATAATATTGACCTTTGAAGATAACATCATTTAATACATCCATATGAATTTATAATGTGTCATATTAGCACAGACAGGCACAACTAGTCCAATGTAAATTGCACATTGGAACTACAGTGAAATAAAATTTCAGCTTCCCTAGTCTCAGACCATTCAAATTATGAATGGTCATGTTCTAGCAAGAATAGTAAACGCTCTTGCTCTCAATGTATGGTAACTCTCAAACATTACTTGTGAATATCAATTTTCACAACCTAATGGATAAAGATTAAATATTCAGTAGCATACACACATTTCCTGTGACTCAATTGATCATATTATTTGTGTTCATCAGTGATATTCTTACATATTTCTACCAAGATCAATTTCTAACAGTTTGGATGACTGTTAGAAATTGTGGATTAGTCAAAAAAAAAAAAATGATGGATCGTTGAAATATAGAGGAACATATAAATCAATTTTATGTTTTTCATAAAATAAAACTGTTAGGTCAGAATTTGGGCGATTTTATGGCAAGGAGCAGAGCAACTGAGGCAAAGGGCAATGCGCCACACAGCGACCAATCAAACAGGCAGGAAAACTCCACTAACCCTAACCTTCACCTGTCACTCAGCAGGACCCCTGCCCATTCTGGCCTATGAAGACCCTGGTTTGAATCTCAAAAAATATAATTTTGAGGTGAAGGCATCATTCCTAAACTGGCAAAATCAGACAATACATTGTCAGGTCGTGTGTGTGTGTGTGTGTGTGTGTGTGTGTATGTGTGTGTATGTGTACATTCATGTCTAGGTATATATGAAACTGTACCCTACAGTCCAGCCCACGGGACCCCAGGCTCTAGCTGGACCCAGGGCCCTGCCCCATCTCCAGAGACCCTAATGCTGGGCTAGCTCCCACACCCACAGTTTCCATGATTACTTTTAACACTTGGATGCTAAGACAAAGGGTTAAATCTGAAAACTTTTTGTTACTGGGAGAATGAAGTAAGAGCTGGGTTCATTCAGATTTGAGATAACAGTTTAGAAATAAGCAACACATTTTAAACTGAAGTGGGACAGAAGAGGATGGACACCGGAGGAATTTTCAGGATAAAAGTTTGTTGACTGCAGGGTCCAAAGGGCTGTCACCTAATAAAATTTTCCACTGAACCATGAGTATAGAATGTATGTGACCTTTATACCCAGTGTGTGTGAGGGGGGTGAGGGGGCTAGGAGGGTCACATGACAAGTGCTTTTCATTCCCTCTTCTAGATGGACCCTTAACAAGTTCTTTTTCTGCAAACCTGGCATTTACAAAAGAGAGGAAACTGTCAACCACAATGTCCTTTCGTCAAAGTTTGTGCTGATAAAAAGCTTTCTGACAGATTAGGAGGAATTTACATGCCACAAATATGGTGGGGTTTCTGCTTAATTATGGTAAGTGTCTTTTGGGTGTACATCTCTATCCTGCTTCAAAACAACTTTTTTTTTTTCTTTTCTTTCCCCCCCCCCCCCCTGGAATAAACAGAGCTGCAAAACTTGCTTCTCATTCCCTTGGCTGTAGGCTTATCTGGTACTTTTTATTTCCTCTGCTCAGACCTTAGTTTCCTACTCTTTTCTCAAAATTTGTTTCCACATTGAACTCAAACTTTAGGGCTTAACATTGAATGAAAGTGGACCCTTGGATTGTGCTCAGACTCCTCAGAGCACAAAGGATTAATAACCACGGCAGAGCTATTTTTAAGGACCTGAGAGAATTTAAATTATTTTTAGCTGCATATTGCCCAACTTTTCTTCTGGGAGATGTCTCAGGCCTTAGAAAAATAAGAGAGGTTTGTGGTTATTCTGGCCCTGATAATCTACTTTAAATGACGCTTGGATATTAAACAGAAATTTATATGTGCATTTGCATCCCTGAAATCATAAAGGATATGCAACTTTACGATAGAAAACACAGAACTCTTTAAGTACAAATGCCGAGGATGCTTTCATTTCCTTTTGTTTAGAAAGTCATAGCGAATATTTTCCTTCTTGAATCAAAACTGGGAAGTCCTACAACTAGAACTCCTCATGTGGGCTTATGGATCATCTGGTAAGTAAACTTTCAATCATCTGACAGGAGGTAAATGCCAGTATGGAGAGAGGAAATTAGAAGTTCATACACATATAAGGTATACATTATATTTTAATTTATAGGTATTCTATGTGTGCATTTTCTTTTTAAGCATTTATAAATATTTTATATACCATCCAATATTTAAGGCAAATGCATTGAATGTTCTCATAGTCCTTCAGCACATGTGCAAATTATGCAGTCATTTTTTCTTAGGTTTTAGAACATGAAGGTAATAACAAAACTATTCAGTGTCCCATATAAGATTTCTTAAAGAGAAGAAAAAGACATTGTCAGATAAGCTAAGTAACTTGAACTTAATGCAGAAAACACCTACAGAAAAAAGAAATTCAGTTGAAAAAAAATGGAGAGAATACATTAGAGTGAAAATTTATTTTTGTTTTCCTGCTGGCTTTATTAGTTGTGATGAATATACTGTGAGTGTAGTGTGTAAAATATTATGTTTCAGAATACCATAGTATCACACAATACTGGACATTGGTGTGGAGCAAATTAGATGTGTACAAATGATAATAAGGTAAAAAGTAAGTGAGAAAAGAAATATAATTAGTTCAACTGAGGTTCTGTACTTTTTATAAAACTTCTGTGCTTGGGGGGAAACACCAGTTTGACCTTAACTTTTTGAGTAAAAATACTTCGTTGGAAGAAAGAACTAATAGAAAAGGAAATATATCCCTGTAATAATTAAAAATAATTTAGACCTGTCAACCACCTTATTAGTATCAAGACATCAAGAAAAATTAAAATATGTCAAAAATAATCATTATCAGCCAGTATTTACCCAAGGTATAAATAATACTTGCTTTCCTTTCTTGCAAAATAGACATAATAAAAGAACACTGGGTATTTGGTTTGATCATTGACCTAATACATATGAAATACTTTAAACTGCATCTTGGACATGTTCAACACCAACTGAAGAGTAAGTATTGTCATTTTTTTCTCTTCTAGATCTGTGCAAGATCTTAATAATAATCCATTTGACATGAATGATGATCACTTTCATCTTTCTTTTCATTGTTCAGTGTATTTTTGTTTTTTCTCTTTCCATTATATATATTATATATTCAATGCATAGTAATAAGAGAAGAAAAAAAGTGAAAGTAAAATGAAAGAAAAACGAATTAGCATCGTAACCCAGTGAACTCCAGGTAATCCAGTCTGTGCAATCACTGAAGATTGATAGTAGAAATGTTCATGTCAAAAAGGAGTAGCTGAGTGTCAGGCAAGTTCTTGATCCAGATCTGATGGCAAAATCTCTCACCTGGTCTCTCCTCTGAGTCCAAAATTCACAGAATGACAGACACTGACTCGGTTTCCAAATCATCAAGGACACACACTATAAGGCACTGTGGTTACTATGCGAAGAACAAACTTAAAATAATTAAATAAGATCTATCAACCTGCTGCTCAAAATTAAATGATCATAATGAGATTAATGGGAGTGTATTAGGGAGAATTAAGGGGATAAAAATCATAGTTTGAAGAGACCACTAAAACTTCCTGGAGGTAGAGGAGAAAGTGATATCTTTTGAGCATGACTATAAAGAAAGGAACCAAATATTTATAGTTTCAAAAGCATGGTATGCTGGATGAATCAAAAGTGGGGAGAAGGCTATTTCAATAGAGATGAATGTCTCTGTGACAATCAAGGAAGCATGCCCTGGAAGCTGTGCTATAATGTCTTATTAATAGGAAGAGAAAGGTCTGAGAGTGGGGGATTCCGAAGCTCAAGCCCTAACAGGTGACTTAAATCACTTATTTATGAAAAGAAGACATGGAAAACCAGTCTGTTACCTGATGCATCCTTTTATCATATTCTGAGACTCAAGTTATCAACCATGAACAGACCTTATAGAGTTCCAGAAAAATGATACAATCCTTATCTTTTAAGAAATAAGACTGTTTAGAGTTTAGAAAAGAACTGGATACCAAGGCATATAAATTGATATAGCAAAGTTTGTTTGCAAAGAATATTAATGTTAGAGAAACAGGGAAAACAGTGAGTCATTTAATTATTTTCCCATTGTGTAGGTGTAGAACCTATTTAAGATCAGAGAGAGAGAGAAAGAGGGTTTTTAAAATCATCCTGCCTATTAAGTAATGAAATTTTTCCTAGTACAAATTTTATTATTTTCATCAATATATAAATTATGTTATGCTTCAAAGCTATATAAACAAAATTTTAAAGTTATCATAAACCCATGGAAAGGATCCAAGGTATACTGAATAGTATAAAAACATATTGCCAAATTAATGGGAAATGAATGTATCAATAATCTGAACTGTGGCTATTTTTAAAATGATTTTTTTCTGATTATAGAATTCTAAAAATAAATGTGATATTTTTAAAAATGTTCCTTGGGATGCAGTATATACACAATCATTGTTTCTAAAATCAATACTTAGTTTTTTTTATAAAATAGAACTAAAATAATTGGTCAAGTCATGTAATCACTAATATACTTTAAGTAATTATTGAAGTCCTATGTATGCTAAGTGCCATTTATAACATTTTATTATTGTTGTTTCTGTCTCTGGCAGGAAATATACATTTCTCAACTCAAAATATTTAATAAGTACTATTTTTTTAATCATCTGTGTAAGTCAAAAGAAGTATCATCTCCATTGGACTTCAAAAAGTATTATATTCTCTTTCTTCCTTACCACACTGTTGATAAATGTAAATGTTGTCTAGTCCAAAATCAGGACTGAGTAGAAGCAAATGCAATATTCATCTTGGTATCAGACCATTTAATAAGCAAGATATGATATCTTAATACAATATTTAAAAAATAAAATTTTACAATAAAAAAATAAAAGCTTAAATAAAGGTGGGATTCCACCTTGGCTTGCAGGATGCCCCTCATGGGCTGCACTGTTCTGAAACTGTGAGCAGGCATGCCACTCCAGGGCAGGACAAGCTTCCTCATGAAGCTAACCTTCCTGTAACATGCAGAGGGTGACTGCACATCTTTGTTTATGCCTTAAGCAAAACCAAACATTAAAATTATTTCCTTTCAGCATAAAATACAACTTTAATAGGATGGTAAGTTACATAGCTTGCCTAGCCATATGAACTAATTACTTCATAATATAAGGAATACGGTTAAAAAAATGAATTCATTTTATAATACTGAAATTCATACTGAGGTAAATCAATATTTCCCATGCTGATTTGTCATTTTTTTCAGCCAAATCTATTGTGCCTGAACTTCACCGGATCATGGAAAATACCCATAACATCACAGAATTTATACTGCTGGGACTATCCCAGAACAAGAAAATTAAAAACCTGTGTTTTCTATTGTTCTTATTTTGTTACATAGCTATTTGGATGGGAAACACACTAATAATGATTTCTATCACACGCAGTCAGCTAATGGACCAACCCATGTATTTCTTCCTTAATTATCTTGCTCTCTCAGACCTGTGCTATACCTCTACAGTGACACCCAAGCTAATCACAGACTTGCTGGCAGAAAGGAACAAGATTTCCTATAATAACTGCATGACACAGCTTTTTACCATGCACATTTTTGGTGGCATCGAGATCTTAATTCTCACGGCGATGGCCTATGACCGCTATGTGGCCATCTGCAAGCCCCTGCACTACACAAGCCTCATGAGCAGGCAGAGATGTAACGCTCTGGTCACTGCTTGCTGTGCTGGGGAACTTCTGCATTCCTTGGTTCAGGGCCTCCTCATCTTCAACCTACCCTTCTGTGGCCCCAATAAAATAGACCACTATTTCTGCGATGTGTACCCTTTGCTGAAACTGGTCTGCACTGACACACACACAGTTGGAATCCTCGTGGTTGCCAATTCAGGCATGATGGGGTTGGTGACCTTTGTGGTTCTGATGCTGTCTTACTTTTTGATATTATGCACCATCAGGGCTTACCCCACAGAGAGTCGCAGCAAAGCTCTTTCCACTTGCAGTTCCCACCTAACTGTTGTGGTTTTGTTCTTTGTGCCTGTTCTCTTCATTTACATTAGACCCACCACCACTTTTCCAGTGGACAAAGTGTTTGCTCTTTTCTACACCATCATTACTCCCATGTTCAACCCTCTGATCTACACACTCAGAAACATGGAGATGAAGAAGGCCCTGAGGAAAGTTTGGTGCCAGAAACCATTTTTGACTGGGAAGCATGTCATCTGAGACACACATCCGTTTCTCAGTACCTTTCCACAGGTTGATACCTGCAGTTCAGCTTTCTTGTCTTTGGTCCAGGAGTGAATCTCCAACTATTCACAACTGCCCTCATCCCAGTTGCATCTGTCCTAAAGTTTATTGACCTTGCTTTCTGTGTTTCACATCAAAAAGATTTATAAAGTACATTTTCTGTTTGTTAAAGATATTTCATATCATTTTAGAAATTTCAAAAGAAAAAATTATGTACATAAGTTCTAAAAGATACATTATTTGTATTTATAGTAATGTTTATATAGAAATGGGAAGAAATGGTTATATAGAAATAATTTCTAAAACCATTTTAATGACATTATTTTAAAAATCATGAAATTTTATTAATGACAGAAATATTTGCTAAAAATTTCCCCTTTGTATTGTAATGAAAATGTTATGTGGATATAGGTAGGGTAAGCATGTAATTTACTTTCCATCTTGAACAAATGAGTATAAGATTACAATACAATATAGAGTTGAAATTATATCGTGTTTGGAAGGCAGGATGTCTATCTACTAGCAAATGTATGGGAAGTATGGACATACTTGTCAAAAAAATAAGTGCAGAGATATTGCGGAAACTTCACTTATTACTTGGTATCATGAAATTGGAAACAGAATTCAAATTCTACTTTTGAAAGTTGACCCAGAGTATGCATAAATTAATTTTGTCTATTACCATCAAAATTAGAGTTACACATTTACACTTTACTGTAGAATTCATACATCTGGATATTCATAGATGCCTATAGAATTAAATTTTTTTAATAACCAAATGTCTTGTCTTTTTATATTTCTGAATAAAATAGGACTCGTTTGAGATGGAGAAGTGGTTCACTGGTAGAGCACATAGCTGCCATGCATAAAATCATGGGTTCAAATAAAAGTATTATTCTAACATTGTATTGAAATGCTTAAAGTATGTATTATCTAAATAAACCAAATGCAAAAAACCAAAGGCCAAATGTTTTCTCTAATATGCAGATGCTAATTCATAATAAGTGGGGAGCACTAGCTAGGAATAGATTTACTTTTATTAGGTAGAGGAGAATTAAGGGAGGGAAAGGGGTATGGGGCTAGGAAGGACAGTAGAGGGAAACGGACATTATTACCTCATGTACGTGTATGACTGCATGGTTTATGTGATCCTACAACATGTACTATCAGAAAAAAGTGAAATTACACTCCATTTACGTATGATTTGTCAAAATTTGTAAATGCATTCTACTGTCGTGTACAACTAATTATAACAAATTTAAAAAATACAAATTATCTCAAAAACTTCAGGAAGAGTGATATTTAAGAACTTAGACTACCTGATTTACTATAAACATACTACAAAGCTACAGGACTATAAATATACTATAAAGCTACAGGACTCAAAGCAATATGGTATTGTCATAAATGCAGGGAGGTAGATCAATGCAACAGGTAAGAAATTTCAAAATCAGATTGATACATCTATGTTCCAAGAATTCTCAACAAAGGTCTTTCGGTAATTCAGGTGAGACAAGATCATCTGTTCAAACAATGTTGATGGAGCAATGAGCTTCTGTATGTGGCTAACAAAACCGTTTACCTATTTCTCCTGTCATGTATGAAAATAATAAAAATGAATCCAGATACATACATAAAATACAAATGTCTAAAGTCTCTAGAATAAAGCACAAGAGAACACCTTCATGAATTTAAATTAGTCAGAGTTCTTAAATAGTATACCAAAAGTATCCTAAAAAAGGGAAAAAAAAATGGCTACATAGATTTCATCAAAATTAAAATATTGCTGTAAGAATGAGATTGTTAATAGAATAAAAACAAATTATATATTGGATGAAACTATTTTAAAATTATATAACTGCTAAACAACTATTCAGTATACATGAACATATCAGAAAACCCATCAAGAAAATGAAAGAGCCAACAAAATTGAGCCAATATTTTGAACACTTAATTTACCCATAAAATATATACATTGAGAGTAAAGTACACATAAAGATGGAAAGTACCATTTAACTTTAATGCAAATTAAAGCACTATGATCTTATTACCTACTCAGTAGAGTGCCTGAAAGTAAAACTGAAGATTATGAGAGGTTTCAAGAATGTGGGGAGATCAGAATGAACAACCCCATGAAATGGAGACTTAAAATGTTAGAACTGTTCTGGAGAACAGTTTGGGAACTTAATTAACATATTTAACATACACTTCCAACATGACCAACCAGTTTTCTTCTTCATATTTACTCAAGAAAAAGATTCATTTTTCTGGAAAATATTGGTACACAAATTGTTATAGCAACTAATCAATGGGAGTCAAAATATAGATACAATTTGAAAAATCTGATGCTGGGGAAATGGCAAGCAAATTATGTCATTTTTATACAGTGGAATACACATCAGATGTGAAAAGGAAAGTGCACTGATGTTCACAAAGACATGACCAAGCCTCAGATTATACAAGTTGGTTGAAATATAAAGCAAGTCCATTGGTAGGCAAATACGCTTATAGCTCAGAAAATTCTGGAAAATGCACATTAACCTTAAGGGGCATTCTGTGTGTGTGTGTGTGTGTGTGTGTGTGTGTGTGTGTGTGTGTGTGATGGGAAGAGATATGCACAGCTATTTTCTTCTTTGTATGACTACTACAGCTTCATGGAGCTTGCTCAGTGTCAGGCATTCTGTTTAAATGACAACCTGTAACACACAGTCTTCTCACATTATTCATCCTGAAGTGCTTGAATCTACAATTTCCTCATGTTACTTAATTTATAAACCCTGGATATAAGTAACCAACTTAGAAATACCTGTGTCTTTCACCCAAAGAACACACAGATTTGTGCTTTTCCTGTGCATTAGCTGTTTGTGCTGTCACTCAATCTCCAGAAACTTGTGTTTGTATTTGCACAGTAGAGTTGATAGCAATTATGCCAAAATATACATTATTGTGTGCACTACATGTTATGACAGACTTAAAACATGCAGTATTTCTCAATAAGTTATTATGATTATTCTATAATAGGTAAGATTTTATACTAGATAAAATGTAAACATAGACTCCCTGAAATTTTACATGTGTGAAGGAGATTAATAATATATGGATTTGCATATGATGGAGGGGAATTGATGAACTGAACTTCAGTGAACATGTTTTGGGTTCATCCTGTATAAGCTGTGTGTATGAAGTGACATAGGAGAAAAAAGTGATAAAATAACAGTTATCTGTACATTGAGTGTTGGTTTCTTCTGATGTTTTCATTATGTTCTCAATTTTATACCATTTCTACCTTCATATGTAGAATGCTGTTTTTGTTTTTGTCTTTTCCTCTTCCATTCCCCAACCACATATTCCATCAAGTTTAGGTCCTGTTGACCACCTGATAGCAGCTCTGATCTCACTAGCCACTACTTTTATCACCCATCTATTCTAGGTATGAAGGTTTCCCTTGATAATTACCTATATTACTTACATTTGGGTTGTAAATGCCTGCCTTGCTAACTCAGTATTACTTCATGCTATATTATTTTCCTCATTCTTTCAAAAGCTGACTGAGTGAGCAGGCAGTGTTTCCTGATCAGCATTGTCTGACTGGAACATTTTGTTAACTCCAGAGAAACAGTGTCAGAGTCAAGACTAAAGGCAGAAGAAACTCAAGGCACCAGGGATTTCACATTGGACAGTATTACATGGTGAAGACCTTTTTGGAATTCCTTTGAGAATTTAGAGTTTAAAAATGTATTAATTCTTGTCACATAAGTTTATGTTATGCTCTTTTGAACCAAATTTTCTTCAGGGAAATTCATGAAATAATTTGCTCCTAGGAATTAAAATGTCATTTTCTTTGGTTGTATTCAAAATACTTTGTTTTTTGACTAAAGATCCACTTCTTGCCTGCATAATGATTAAGGAATATGTAATTTCCAATTATCATGCACATTTCAAAAGGTCATAAACATGTCAAAATTCCAAAATAATTTTAGAAAATGGACATGAATGTTTGAATTGCTGGTTGACAAATCTTAGCATTTTATTTCAGATTTACATACAAGGAAGAATTAGATTAAATATCTCAGTCTAATAGTATCTTACTGTTGAAACTGAAAACTGATGTGACCATTTCTTAGACCTGATTGTCTACAGATTATCTATGCAACTGCTTTTGGAGATAGACTAATTCATTTCATTTCATTTCATTCTTAAGACTATAATTTTCATTATTGAATGAGAAAATTTAATTAATTTAAAATGCTCTGATAAATTTTATTTTTAATTGTACATTATTCACAAGCAGATTTCCAGTTGAGAAGGAGAAAAGGTCATATCGGCCTAGTGAAACCTTAAAGCTGCAATGAACTTCTTAAGTCCCATTCTGGTGCTTATATATATCTTCTTCCATATTCTTATCAAAGAACAACCCAGAGATGTGGGAACATCTTCAGTGATGAATAATTTCCTTATGTTCAAGACACTTGTCTATCGCGTCCCCTGCCCGCAGAGAAACACGAAACCGGATCAGGGCAAGTTCTTTATTTTCTGCAGTCTGCTTCTTCTGGCTGGCCAGCACTGGCCGCTCTTGCAAGCGCCTTACATTACATACATCAACCAATCAGCTTATAGATCACGAGGGAAAAGCATGGACAGTAATGGAGCACAACAGTGTGGATATAGCAATCATGCAGTGTCCACGAGGACCCATAACCAATCACATTAACTTCCTCAAATAACGCCACTTGTTGGCAGAGAGTATTAGTCTGCTGGAGGTACCTGGTTTTGTTCTCAGCACTTCCTTGGCACCTTGCCAGGTGCCATCTTGGCCACGCCGAAGGGCTGGGGGCCTGCAGTACCCCGACAGCTCCCCCTTTTTTATTTATTAAAAGAATGCTGGCTTGGGATTGTGCCTGTCTTAGGCGGAGTGGTCAACCATCGTCCTTACCCGTCATCGGATAACTGCAGAGCATGCTACAGCTCCTGTCTTAGGTCGGTACGAGGTTACCTCCTTCCTTACCCGTCATTGACTACCGATCCAGCATGCTCAGCCAGACTTGAGGAGAGCTGCCAGCCTCTAAGGCCATCATGGCTTGATGGAAAATGATGCGATCTCTGGCATGAACTTGGCGTATACGCATGATAAAGCGTGTGAGGAAGATAATTGCAATGATCATAAACACACACAATGCTCCCATTCCTGCCCATTGCTTTACAAAACTGAAGGAAGAAGATAACCAATTTTGCATTTCAGATATAGGGGCTACATTAACTCTAGTAGAATTAAGGCTAACAATTTGTGATCTAAGAATGGCAGTAAGATTATCAAATTTATAAGACCAATTGGCACGTAGCTGAGTAGATATGATTTTAGACAAATTTGCTGCATAACTAAGATTATGATAAGCTACAGGTGTAATGCACAGTCCCGGCAGATGATAAATACACCCCACGCTTAATAGTTCTTGTAAAAGGTCCATTTGTTCTTGAAGTAAGTCCACACGCTGGTTCACCAAAAGTAGTCCTGCTTTTAGGTGTTGATCCACTGTTTGTTGAGTAGACAGAGCAGTAGCTGTCTGCTGGACCACTTCATTAAGCTTAGTTGCTGACTGTACTGATGTCGTCAAGGCTACAGCTGCTGCGGCGGCTGCTGCTGCTGATGCAACTATGGTGGTAATGACTGCTACGGTGATTCCAAAGTCCCTCTTATTTCTGGAAAGCAATACTGGCAATTCATCATCTGTAACAGAAACTGGCATAGGCAGAAAAGTAGGGATTCGCATGATGACCGCTCGGGAGAAATTGGTAGCATTCCAACATTGAGAAAGGTAGCATCTAGATTGAGAGCAATTAAGATTTGTGCTATTAGCGTTAGTTAGTAAAAACATAAAAGGAGGGAACACACAGACTGGGGCGGACAAGAATGAAAGATTTTGAGTACAATTAGTAGTAGTCTTGGCTCCACTCCTGTCAATTCCAGTCCACTTCCTAGAAGTCCATTCGCATTGTCTGAAAGAACCTCCTTTAAGAGCAAAAAAGGGTTGTAAGTTAGTATATCCTGAAGTCGAGGTAAATAGCAACCAATTATCAAAGGGGTTAGTGCGCCTTCCGCCAAATTTGCCGTCATAATCATGAAAGTCATCAGTGGTACGCTGAGAAGTAAAATTTGGTGTGAAGAAAAATCCATGTTGAACTGGGGCTGTTTGCTCAGCATCTTGACAACCTGTCCAGGTAGGAAGTGTGGAAAATTTTGGTTTACATGGAGGAAAAAGTCTAGGAGTTTTAAATCCATTAGTGGGAAGTGGTAATCTGTGAGGTATAACTCCTGTAATCAAAGTGGCTGCCCCTTCCCTATATTCCATTGATGTGGTTATTTGTGTACCATTATCAAAGTGAACACAAAACGTATTATAGCCTTGGGGTAGATCATCAGGAGAATCCTTGGATGTAAAGAAACCCTGTACCTGCTTTTGGAGAACAATACAAGGGTTAAAGTCATTACTACTAATAGCATTATCCTCAGGTATATCAAAGCACAAGGTTCCAGGGAGGGAGAAAGTGGAAAAATTATATAGATGAGTATCTGGATCAAAAGACGTGGTGGGTAATCCTGTAGCCGCATTGGTGGTGAACAATGGAGGAAGTAAAGAGGAAGTATTAGTTAACGGTAAAGGATATGGCCAGGCTTTAACTATCGCCCATAATTCTCGTGTCTTCACCAGTGTCAACATCATCATTAGCAGGGCGCTTATCAGCACGATGTTCTTCATCGTTACTTTGATGCACCAGTCTGGTCAACCTTTCAGGTATCCAAATTGGTGTTTGCTGATCCTGTGGGAAGACACAAACAGACCCTCGGACCCACCGAAGAACTGGATCTGGACCTTTCCATGTACCTGTGAGAATATCTTTCCACTTTACCCACATTTGAGTATTTGCGGGATTAGCATGTCTCTCTGCAGCCGTGCTTCCATTTTTGTCCACATTTAAAAAATTTAAAATAAAAAGTACTAAATTTAGTTTGTCTTTAGGTGCTCTAAAGTCAGCACCTATTCCCCCTTTTTGTTTTATTAAACAATTTTTTAATGTTAAATGAGTGTGTTCCACTATTCCTTGTCCTTGAGGATTATAAGGAATTCCTCTGATAAGTTGTATACCAAAATTTTTTGTGAATAGAAGAAAACTTTTGGATGTGTAAGCTGGCCCATTATCAGTCTTGATGATTTTTGGAATGCCCCAGGCTGCAAATGCTTGTAAACAATGTTGTATAACATCTTTAACCTTTTCACCAGTGTGAGCTGAGGCCATAATTACTCCTGAAGCGGTGTCTACTGAAACATGTACATACATTGCAGTACCGAATACAGGAATATGAGTTACATCCATTTGCCAAATATGATTAGGTAACAGTCCTCTGGGATTTACTCCAACAGACTGTACTGGCAATAGGGTGGCACAATGTTGACATGTTTTAACAATTTGTCTAGCAACATCTTTAGAAATATTGAACTTTCTTCTAAGAGTAGTAGAATTAACATGAAATTGTGAATGAAACATCTTAGCTTGTTCAAATAGTGTAAAAGCAAAGATGGTTTTTGTGGCTTTATCAGCCTTAGCATTTGCTTTGGCAAGTGGTCCTGGTAGGCCAGAATGAGCTCTAATATGTCCTACATAAAAGGGGTATTTGCGGTCTAAAATTAGGGCACGCAAGGTTCGAAAGTAAGGAGCAACTGTGGATCCATCGGGAATATAAGGCACAGTTTCTAAACAAGGTATTGATTGTACTATATAATAACTGTCAGATAACAAATTAAAAGGTTGATCTTTCATGATATTAAAAGCTAAGACTACTGCAGCAAGCTCCACTACTTGGGCAGACAAGGAAGGGAGAATGATGGTTTCAGTTTTATCTCCAACTATTACTGCTCCCACTCCATTTTTAGATCCATCAGTAAATATTGTTTGACAATGATGCAAAGGCTGCGTCTTTGTAATTTTTGGAAATATAATTGGAGTATTTTTACAAAATTGTATCCATGGATGTTTAGGATAATGATTATCAAATGTCGCTGTGGTTGAGCAATATAAAATAGCCCAATCATCATCATGCTGAATCAACCACTGTATTTGTAGTTTAGTATAAGGAATAATAATAACCTTAGGGTGACTTCCAAATATGGTAATACAGGCTTCTACCCCTTTGTATATCAACTGAGCTATTGCCTTAGGAAATGTTTGTAACTGTTTTGTGGGCGATGCTGGGAGATTGATACTCTGTAAAGGTCCTCCTTGCCATAGAATTCCATATGGGCTATGTTATTCTGGGATAATAATCAACATTAGAGGTTGGGATGGATCACATCTTTCTGTATAATCTGATTGCAATCTCTGTTCTACCAACGTGAGAACCTTTTGTGCTTCCGAAGTAAGGACTCTCAGGGAATGGAGATTAGGGTCTCCTTTAAGTATATTAAATAGAGGTTTCAGCTCTCCTGTGGTAATCTTTAAATATGGCCTAATCCAATTTATATCTCCAAGGAGTCTTTGAAAATCATTTAGATTTTTAAGCTTATCGGTTCTAATGGTTAATTTTAAAGGCTTTACCATAGTAGCTGTAAGCTTAGTACCTAGATATTCTTGAGTTTCTCCCATTTGTAGCTTTTCTGGAGAAATATTTAAACCATACTGTTGTAGAGTGGAAATTAAAAATTGTAAAGCCTTTTCCAAGAATTGTCTGTTTTTGTGGCAGATAAGGATATCATCCATATAATGATAAATCAACAAGTCTGGAAAATTGTCTCTTGTAGGTTTTAAGGCTTTATCTACATACATTTGGCATAATGTGGGACTATTAGTCATGCCTTGAGGCAACACAGTCCACTCAAATCTTTGGTCAGGCTGTGCATGATTAAGAGAAGGTAAGGTAAAAGCAAATCGCCAACAATCCCTTCTATGTAATGGGATTGAGAAAAAACAATCTTTTAAATCTAAAATGACAGTGGGCCAATTTTTAGGTAAAGCTGTAACTAAAGGCAATCCCCGTTGTATAGGACCCATAGGGAACATCTGTGCATTAATGGCTCTTAAATCATGTAATAATCTCCACTTTCCAGACTTTTTCTTAATGACAAAGATAGGAGTATTCCAGGGAGAAGTGGACGGTTGTAAATGTCCTGCCTGTACTTGTTCTTGTACTAATTTATGAGCCGCTTCTAACTTTACTGTAGTAAGGGGCCACTGTTGAATCCATTGTGGCTCATCATTTTTCCAAACTATTGGAATTGGTGTAATAACAGTGGCCCCTATATAAAACCCAGCCCTCTGAAATCATTTTTTGGAGGAGGTAAGGGCAAGGGTTGTAGTGATCCCTGTTGTTCTCGACCTAACCCTTGATTTTCTGTATATTGCATCTTTTTCATCATATGTGTCACAGGTTTAGAATTAATATTTGTTGTTAATTTAGCATTCATTTGAGTTAAGACATCCCTCCCCCATAAGGAAATAGGTATTTTACAGATATATGGTTGAAAAATCCCTGAATGGCCTTCATTATCCCTCCAGGACAGCGAAGCAGCACTCTGGTTAGGTGATTGAGCCACACCCAAACCTTGTAAGTTTTGATTAGCTGTAACTACAGGCCAACCTTTGGGCCAAACTGCTTCACTTATTATACTTTTATCAGCTCCTGTGTCCAGTAATCCTATAAAAGGTTTATGTCCCACTATTAACTGCATTATGGGCCTATCTAGGAGGTCCATAGTAAAATTAGCCCAGGGTCCTCCTGTAGACCCAAATCCGTTAGTTCCCCTTATTGTCTTCTTACTAGGCCACAAGGAATGCTGACTAGGTAAAATTAACATTTGTGCTATCCTATCTCCTGGAGAAATGACTGTAATTCCTTTGGGTGAAGAAACCATAGCCCTAACTTGTCCTTGAAAATCAGGGTCAATTACTCCTGGGTGGACTATAAGACCTCTTAAGGTAGAAGAACTTCTGCCTAGAAGCAATCCTACTGAATTTGCCGGAATATTTCCTTCCCAATCTGTGTCTACCATTTGTACACCCATATCAGGGGTTAATACGAGTCTGGAGGTGGCACAGATGTCCAATCCTGCACTTCCTGAGGTGGCTCTTCTTTCCTGAGCTTCATTCCCTTCTCGGTTGGAGGATACCACTGTCGTGGCACTTGTTGAATCACCCCGTATATTTGTTGTGGGCCCCGGGGCGGGCCCCTCACCCCGTTTTTTTGTAACTTGGGGTTAGTTGGTAAAAGATTCCCTTCATTGTCCCTAACAGAAAAACATTCACTAAGCCAATGATTTCCTCTTTTACACCGCTGACATAACTTAGGCCCCTTTCCTTGGCCATTGTTCTTGGAAGGGCAACATGCTCTCAAATGTCCCATTTGTCCACATGTGAAGCAGGAACCAGGAGATCCTCCTTTTTTACTCCCTCCTCTTTGTGCTAATGCTGTGGCAAGAACAGAGGTTTGTCTGTCGAGTGCCGCAATAAATGCAGCACTATTTCCAGAGGCCTCATTAATG
The DNA here is from genome assembly GCF_902686445.1 of Sciurus carolinensis. Classification (NCBI taxonomy): domain Eukaryota; kingdom Metazoa; phylum Chordata; class Mammalia; order Rodentia; family Sciuridae; genus Sciurus; species Sciurus carolinensis. Next base: position 20,393,840 of record NC_062223.1, on the reverse strand, counting down.
TCTTTGCAGACTCTTAAATAAGTAGTCAAGTCTTTATTTCTCCATGGCCTGATGGCATCTTTGCACCATTTATTGGCTTGTTCATAGGCTAACTGTTTTATTAATGGCATTGCTTGATCAGCATCTCCAAAAATTCTAGAAGCTGTTTGAATTAATCTATCAACAAAGTCTGCATAGGGCTCATTACTTCCTTGGGTAACTTTTGACAACTGTCCTTGTAAATCTCTGACCCTTGTAGGGTTTTCCATGGTTTAATAGCAGCCACAGCAATTTGAGCATACACTGCAGGATGATAATTAATCTGTGCCTGGACTCCCTCATAAGGCCCTGTTCCCATCAACATGTCTCTGTCTACCTGTGGATTCCCTGAAGCTGCATTGCGCCTTGCAGTGTCCATTGAAATTTCCTGCCAAGCTGTTTTCCACATAAGATACTGTCCCCCTGATAAGGTTGCTCTAGCTAAATTAGTCCAATCCAAAGGTAGCATATTTAAAGACATCATGGTCTCTACCAGTGAGACTGTAAAAGCCGATTGAGGCCCGTAAGTGCTCACTGCTTCTTTTAGCTGTTTAACCATTTTAAAATCTAATAGCTGATGAAATCTTTGATTTTGGGCATCCTCAAATACTGGATATGTAGCATTCTGTAAGGAGGCCCACCCTCTATATCTGCTATGGTTTTCCTTTTCCTTAAACTCCATAGGTGGTGCACTGGGAGCAATAGGTGTACTAAGCCTTCTGGGGGCAATAGGTGTACTAAGCCGTTTAGACGCTAGATGGCGCTCAGGTTGCATGTTTAACTTTCCCATAGCTTCCTCAAGCTCCTCCCCAGTAAGTTCTTCCTCAGAACTTTCTCTTTCCGTATAACTTTCTCTTTCTGAAGTCTGAGAACATGATCGTTCCTCTTTAATTTCTTCTAAAATCTGACTTCCTTCTTCTAAAGGCCCCTTTAAATCCCTAAAAGGGTTTTTTGATTTACCGTGCTGCATCAAACAAGATTTAACAAGTGACCATATTGCCAGAGTTCCCATTGGCAAAGGCTCGCGTCTCTCCGCGTCACGCAAATCCTCTCCTAGCTGTTCCCACTGAGGAAGATTTAATAATCCCTCGTCTAAAAACCACGGAGAGACTTTCTCTACAGTATCTAGGAACTTGAAGGCCGTGTTTGCCTTCAATGGTGTTCCGCGATTTTTTAAAAGTTCTCTAAGAGGCCGCTGCATTCTAATCTTAGACAGTTACGTTCCCATGACTACGAGGTAGTTTACTAGTTTAAACACACAAACAAAAGACAGGCGTGCGCACGCACACACTCTCACTCACGCACGCACACAGTTTGGTACCACTTGACTCGTCCCTCCTATGGGGAACCTTTTGTGATGAATCGTCCCTCCCACGGGGATCCTTTTGTGATGAATCGTCCCTCCTATGGGGAACCTCTTGTGATGAATCGTCCCTCCTATGGGGAACCTCTTGTGATGAATCGTCACTCCTATGGGGATCCTCTTTTTATGACTCGTCCCTCTTACGGGGATCCTTTTGTGATAAATTGTCGCAGCTCCGCGAACCTCGAGACGTCTCACCTTTTGAACTCTCAGACTAATTTTTCTTGATTTGAGAACTTATGTGAACTTACCCTTATATTTTTTCTCGTTCCCGGTCTTGATTCGGCACCATCTATCGCGTCCCCTGCCCGCAGAGAAACACGAAACCGGATCAGGGCAAGTTCTTTATTTTCTGCAGTCTGCTTCTTCTGGCTGGCCAGCACTGGCCGCTCTTGCAAGCGCCTTACATTACATACATCAACCAATCAGCTTATAGATCACGAGGGAAAAGCATGGACAGTAATGGAGCACAACAGTGTGGATATAGCAATCATGCAGTGTCCACGAGGACCCATAACCAATCACATTAACTTCCTCAAATAATGCCACTTGTTGGCAGAGAGTATTAGTCTGCTGGAGGTACCTGGTTTTGTTCTCAGC